>NW_021821328.1:0-82117 GCF_901001135.1 Rhinatrema bivittatum | reverse complement strand
AGCCCACGAGTTCTGAGCATGCTCTAGTGGTGCTGGCAGTCCGTGACCGGGTGGGCAGCAGTGACAGAAACAGAGAAATGTGAAGGCAGAAATGGACCGCGTGCTCCATCTAGTCTGCCCAGCACCCAAACTAATTCAGCTTTACGCTTCCCATCACTCCTGCAGAGATTCCCTGTGTTTATTCCTGCTTTCTTGAATTTGGATACTGTTTTTGTCTCCACCACTGGGAGGCCGTTCCATGCATTCATCTCCAGAACTGTGCACAGTATTCAAAGTGATATCTCACCAGGGACCTATACATGGGGCAATATCACCTCCCTTTTCCTTCTGACCATTCCTCTCCCTAGGCAGCCCAAGCATCATCTCTCTGGCTTTTGACATCACTTTATCCACGTGCTTGGCCATTAGGATCATGAAATACAATCGTCCCCCAGATCTTGCTCTTCTGTCTGCTTAGAAGAATTTCACCCCCAATGCTGTAACTCTCCCTCCTAAATTCATAACTCTGAATTTTGTTTAGCATTAAATCTGGGCTGCCAAACCCTGGACCATTCCTCGAGCTTCGCTAGATCCCTCCTCATGTTTTCCACACCTTCCTGGCTGTCCATCCTGTTACAGCTTTTGGTATCGTTGGCAAAAAGACAAACCATTCCCAACAATTCTTCTGCAGTGTCATTCACGAAAATGTTGAAAAGAACCGGTCCAAGGACCAATTCCTGTGGCTCACCACTAGTAGCACCCCCCTTCCTTGGAGTGAACTCCATTTACCACTCCCCTTTGTCACATCTCACTCAACCGGTTTCTAAGCCAGTCAGTCACTTTAGGGTCCATACCAAGGGCGCTCTGTTTATTTATAAGTTGCCTATGAGGAGCCATGTCAAGGCCTTTCTGGTCACCCAATCAAAGAAACGTAGCTGCCTCAGCTCTTGCTATCTATTGGATTCCAGAAACTGCACTATCTTCTGTTTTAGCAGTGAGTCAATTAATTTGCTCACCACAGAGGCAGGGCTGCATTTAAACGGATGGTGTCCATAGGCAGAAGACTTAAGGTAAGGAGTTCCCGCCTTTCTTTCCTTCTGGAAAGCAAAGAACAGCAGGGGAGTCATAGTTTTTGGGCACCTTCAGAATGTGGGGCCCAAGGCATGTACCTTTGTTGCGTCAGCCTAAATCCAGCCTGGCAGGTCTGTAGGTACCAGAATCCACCTTACTTCCACTTTTATGGATAGAAACCACATCCCCCTGTCTCCAGTTCTCTGGTTAGGAAAAAAAAACTGAAAGGAGAAGCTGCCAAGATGAAGAAGCATTGAAAAGGGCAGCCAGTAGAGCTATCAAAACTTCTCTTAAGTTCTCTTAGTACAGGTAGATATATCACATCTGGCCCCATTGCCTTATCTTCTTCAAATTTAGTTAGCTCAACATGAACATACTTTTTTGAAAAACGATTGAGGATTACGTCACTTCCAATCTTGTGTTCCTTTTGTGTGGCCTTGTTCCTGGTCCTTCTTCAGTTAGCACCAATCATAACTATTAATTAAGCAATTTCACTTTTTCCTCATCAACCACATCAGCTCCCCCCCCCTTTCAACCCCTGTCTTAAAGTGCCACTTTTGCACTTCCTTCTATCACTAACATATATTTGAAAAGTATTGTTCTCCTGTTTTACCAATATTTGTTATTTTTTCTTCTGTTTGAATCTTTGCATTCCTGACTACCTTCTCAGCTTCTTTTAGCTTTTCCAGATATTGTCACCTGCATAATCTTTTTCCTATAATCTTTTGTAGTTTATGAATGCTAATCTTTTTTCTCCCTTTTCTTTCTGGCTACTTCTTTAGAAAAACATAGTGGCTTCTTTTCCTCTTTCCTTTATTTTACTTTCCTAACAAAAAGGTTAGTTGCCTTTATGATATCTCTTTTTGCCCACTGCTCTTCTACTTCTCCTAGATTTTCCCAGCCAGCTAACGACTCCTTGAGGTACTCCCCAATTTTAACAAAGCTTAATTTTCCTGACAACTATGACCTTCGCCTTAGACACTGAACCTTCATCTCCTAGGCTCTGATACTGAATCGCACCATCCGGTGAGCACTGGATGCAAGATGGATTGTCCACTACAACATCAGAGATACTGCTAATATAAATTAGAGAAGCGAACAATATTAGCAACACAATAATAAATGAGTGATTTCAAATATCCCCACTATTGACTGGGTAAATGTCACATCAGGATGTGCTAAGGAGGTAAAGTTTCTAGACGAAATAAATGAACTGCCTCATGGAGAAGCTGGTACAAGAACCGACAAGAGGGAGAGCTATTGAAAAGTAAACCTTATCCAAAATGGAACACGTGATTTGGTGCGAGTGTATAACAGTGTTGGAGCCACTGGGCAATAGTGATCATAACATAATCACATTTCACTTGATAACTAGAGGGAGGACATTAGCTTTGATAGCATGTAACTTTCAAAAGGGAGACTCTGATAAAATGAGGAAATGTTTAGGAAAAATGAAAGGAGAAGCTTCTAATAGAGTTACGTTCGCCGTTCGCAGGACCCACCGACAACCAGCATCACTCACCTCCATGATGGTCTGGTTCTCGGTATGGCCTGGAAGCCACCACCACGCCTCCTTCACCAGGACATCGCCAGCATGACCACCATCTCTCCTCCCCCATGGGCTATCCCTAGGTGTGTGTGCATCGTGCTGCCATTTAAATGGCCCGCAGCAGGAATCTGGGCTGCTGGCACCTCCTGATGACATCATGCAGCTGGGCATATAAGGCCAGCCACACACACTGAAGCCTTGCCTCAGCAAGGGTCTTCTGCCCTGAGCAGTGCATGTTACCCCTGCGTTCCTGATTGTTCCTACTTCATCCAGTCTTGCCTTTCCCAGCCTGCCTCATCCAGCCTATTTCATACAGCATTGTCTTGTCCAGCCTTGTCTCCTTTTCTCAGTCTTGTCCAATGTCTCTCGTGTGTCTTCGTCCATTGGTATTGACTTCTTGCATTGGACCCAACCACATTGCCTGCTGCCTAGACCTGATCCTTGCATTGGACTTGACCATGCTTGCCTGCTGCCTGGACCTGACCCTTGCACTGGAACTGACCACGCCTGCCTGCCATCTGTCCCGACCCTTGGCCTACCTCCAATATTCCAAGTCTGCTGCCTGTCCTGACCCCGGCATGTTCTTGAACTCTTGCTCTCTCTCATGCTTTAGGGACCCACCTAAGTCCTGCCAGCTGCCAGAACCCAAAGGTTCAGCCTGTGGGGGAGGCAGCTGGTATATGTGAAGCCCCAGCCTATTCCGCTACAGGGCATGTTTGCCAGCTGTTGGTTTGGGACTTGTTGGTTTTGCCTATGAGGCAATGTCAACTATGTCACAGCACCAAGGGCTCACTCTCATGCCACTCATCACACCAAGGATAAGAGTTATATCAGGCATGGATGTTGTTTAAAAATTACTCAGTCTAATTCAAATATCTCCAACTCAGAGAATATATGGGTTCTCTGATACAAAAATACCTTAAGTATAATCCTAAAACCTATTAATTGAACCACTGAACATTCAAAGAATGGACCATCATAACTGCTATATCACTGTCTTATTATCCACTAAATTTTAATCATAGGTCTACGTAGTGATTATACACTCTACTACTGTTTTTTTTTTTAATGTGCTCATATTTTTGCTTATTTATTTTTGCAACTGTAAAAAAAAAATCTTCCATAGGAGAAAAACTGTTCCCAAATAAACTTCAAAAATTCACTCCAGACCTAATTGTAATATCCAGCGTGCCCAATAAAGCATTGAAACTTAGCTTATACACGCTCTATAATCCAGGAACAAAGTCCTACATTCTCAATGAAGCACTGAAACGTTAGCTTAAACAGGTCTGTAATGGAATGTATCAACCTTTTGGGATCCTGCCAGATACTTGTAACCTGGATTGGCCACTGTTGGAAACAGGATGCTGGGCTTGATGGACCTTTGGTTTCACCCAGTATGTCAAATCTTGTGTTCTTATGGTAAGCACCAGGTCCGGCATCGCGCCCCCCCCCCCTCCTCTGTGGGTTCCATTACCAGTTGACAGAACGTTCTCCTGCAGAGAACCAGAATCTCCCTGCTTCTAGAAGACACTGCAGCCGGGATGTCCCCATCAACATCCAGCACATTGAAACCCTTAGCAATAGCATCTTCCCTTTCATAGAATTCCTCCATTAAATCTCTTCTGTCTGTATATTACACCAATATAAATAGATTTCCCATACTATGAGCATTAGTGTTCAAAGCTTTCCAGATGTTGCCCTTTTCCCCATTTTTATGCAAGTATTTAATGTTTTATTTACCTTAGGGTTTTGTTCACCCGGAGATAGCCTGTGGGGGCCACATCCATCCTGCCACCGTCACAGGATGGATTTGGGCCCCCACAGGCTACCATTTGGGGACGTTTGCTCTAGGATAAAGAGATTCAAACCCATCAAGGAAATTAACAAATATATAGTAATAATTAGGGCCCTACTTAAATTGTGAGCTGATCTTCAAATAGTTGCTGCTGCTCGCTGAGTAATGGACCAGAAACAAAATTGCTGAAAACAGTAAATCGTCAACTTGCTGATGGGAAGCAACTGATGGGAAGCCCACCAGCGGGAAATTATGAATCCCACAATATTAGGCTTGTATGGCAATCTAAGCAGGGTCTTACAAATAATCTACCAAACCTCTGTTTGACTGTTGTGTTACTTTTTAGCCTTTTCTTTCTTTTTTCCTTTCATGAGCATAGGGCTGGATTGAAGATTATGGGTCCTATAGGCAGAGGCTTGGGGATGGTGAGTTTTTGCCCCTGGGGAGTACCAGGTTATGGGTGCCTTCAGAATATGGCATTCTAGGCATGTGCCTATGCTTAAATTCAGCCCTACATGGTACATACAGGCAGTCTTCTTACATGGTCTGATTTCTCTGTTGTGATATCATAGTACATCCTCTCTGACAGCAGCACAGCAAGGACTGTGATGTCACAGAAATGGCACTGTGACATCACCAGAAGAACAATGCTATAAGAAAGGCTAATTATAAAGCACTTATGAATCTGTGGTTCAGAAAGAGCTGTGCTTGCCCTTATGCCTCATTTCTATGAGCAGAGTAAGAAGATCACTAATAGGATATTATATTCCAGACTTAACTTTTGCGTAAAAGCAGAACATAAGAGCCATAAGCCCATAAATCAGTTAGCTGGCCTAGTTTTGAAATGGTGCACTTTTGCCTGAAGACTAAATTGCCCCAAATTGCTGGAAGGATAAAAAATCCAGAAGAAAAAATGGTGCAAGCACAAACGTCTGCAAAAAGCACTGTGTGACCAAAACAAAGCACTGTCAGGAGAAGGATCTGCAGTATTCTAGCAGATTTGTTAATGATTTGTAATAATTCATAATTCACCTAGTGCAGTGACAAGTGGAAGCCAGGGCCAGATTTAAGAGTTTTGCATGCATAGGTAGGGCTGGAGAGTGGGGGATGGGAGACCGGGGAGAACAAAAATTGGGGGAAGTTTCTTTACAGCCACTGCCCACCATAGTCCCAGAGTGTCATAGCAGCTCCCCTTTGAAGTAGGCGGCAGAAGCAGACTCTTCTTTGGCTTGCATATTTAGTGCCTTCAGACTCTGGCAGCCTACGCAGTTGTCTATGTTGCCTATGCCTAAATCTGGACCTGGTGGAGGCACATTACTGGGTCTCACACGGAAGGAAATCTGCTTGGGAAATGAAGACCAGCAGTAATGCCTCTTGCTGAGGTACACGATCTTCACTGTGTTCCAGGCAGCACCCATATGTGCAGAGAGCAAGGAGGATTATTCCTTTCCAAGAATGCAGCATCCTCCACCCCACCAAGGAAACACTGGTGAAAGGAGTGCATCTTCCTCCACGGGCAGCTTTCTCCCACAAGCACTGCTCAGCCTGGGCAGCAGCATCCCATCTGACACGCCCCCCGTAAAAGCTCTGAATGCTGCCGGCTCACTCCTGTACCTTTTAAGGTGGTGTGTCCGATGGGATTGTGTTGATTAAACTAGGTGTACTTAGAAGAAAGTGCCGCTGGGGCAGAGGCGGAGGCACCCCTTTCACTCTGATGCGCCTAGACAGGCCCGGCGTGACTGGGTGTGCCTACCGTGCATCTGCACTGGGCGGCACACCCGGGAAAGGCCGCGAGCCGGTGGCAGCAGGAGAGGCCGAAGGGCCACCGGCAGCCGAAGGAGAGAGGTGCAAACCGCTGGTGCTCAAGCCGCCGCCGGCCGTCGGAGAGGCCCGTCTCTGTTTGCGTGTGCGTGCACAGACGCACTCACAGCTTCTGCTCTGCCCCCCCCCCCATTCAGGAAGGCCCACGAGAGAAATTTGGCGGGGGGAGGGGGCAGGAGACGGATGCTCGGCACGATGGCTTGCCTGGGGTGGCCGAGCCCCTCGTATCGGCCCTGACCCGGGGGGGGGGGGGGGGGGAGGGGCGCGTTAGCACAATCGCTAGCACCAGCCCTGCTCCTAGACAGCTGCCTACCCTGTCCGGGGGAAAATCTGGACCGGGTTCTAGATATTCAAGTCTGGATGGCAGTCACATCAGCCAGGACGTTAGTTTCCTAAAGATTTAGTGCACAAATTAAATAGCTTTATTATAAACATGAAAATTATGTAAAGACTAGAGAACAGAGCCATCAAAAAATGACATGGAAAAAAGGCTGGTAGGGCATTTAAACTAACTGCCCCTCATCCCCCGAATGGCCACTGCTTCCAAGGCTTATGTCTGGGGTTAAGGATTACTCTCCCTGCTCCTTCCCTCCTCAATTTCCATCACTGGAATGAAGCCTAGTCCCTAGTGCATGTAGAGTGAGTGGTGGGGAGATGAAATTTCTCACACACAGACACTAAACTCTCTCTCCACCATTTTTCCCCTCCCCTCCCTTACCCTAGCCTTTTTCTCTCTCCTTCATCCCAGTCTTCTTCCTCCTCTGCTGCTTTATCTCAATACTCTCCCCTCCTCTCCCCACCCTGACCTCAGCACTTTCTCCCTTGTTCCCAGTCCAACCCACAGCACTTTTTCGCCCCCCCCCCCCAGCTCATCCACTCCTTTCTCCTAGCTGCCTTGCAGTACAAGCTGTGGTCAACAGGTGTCAGTAGCCTCCCATAATGGGACAAACATACAAACATCACAACTCCATGTATTATTTTATACAAGAGCTTTCGAGCTGACATACATCTCTTGTTCTGAAGTCACTTTGGTGGTAAAAGAAGGGACCTAGGTTGAAAACTCATGTTGGCTTATTAAAAGCTATGGCAACTTGAAAAATTTAGTTGTGCTGTGGTGTGGATGTACTAAGCAGTAGTAGTGACATCCAGGCAAGTAATACATTTCTATGAAAGATGCCCCCCAACCTAAAGCGATGAAAAAGTTATGAAATTTTATTAAAAATTGTCATGCCCAAATAATATTTCTTGCAGTCTGCCTTCTCTTATCTTGGCAGTAGCAGAAGCACCCACTTTGTAATATTCCTAAGGCAGATTTTCTTTCAGTGAAGAATCCACATTGGCTATGGAAAGAGGCTACTAAGATGGATAGACAGGGACAGCCTGAAGTGAAAGAGAGAAAAATACCCTATGGTTCCATGACTTTACTTTTAGAATTCTTTTTGTTTAAGCATAACTGTGAAATGTACCACAGATTTCCATGAATAATTTTAATAATAGAAATACAGCAAAATACATGCTCTTCTCATATATTATTTCATGTTTTGCAAAGATTTTAATAACACAGAGATTCCCAAACTCAACCTGGTCGCCACAATAAATATGCAGGAGATACATTTCACACCTTAAAGATCCAGGACACACAAACCTATTTCCGAATCCTGTATATTCATTGTGGATAACCTGAAAACCCGACTGCTGTGGGACAGATTTGTGAAATCCTAACAGAAAGCCTGCCGTTTAGTCCTCCCTAGACGTAAATACTGAAGAACCATTTGTGCTAATTACATTTTTGTTTTTTCGTCCGTGACCTTTTGACACAAGAGATTATTGATCCCATAACTGTACCAATATTATTATTATTTTTTTTGAGACAGTAGATTCCTTTTGTTCCGCTGGGCTGCTACCGTGGCTCCAGCACCATGCTACTCCACGAATATTTCCCCGTTCCGCCTCGCCCCTGTTTATCCCAGACATGGCAGTCTCCCAGCTGAACCGCAGACTCACTGCTTCCGGAAGCACCCAATACGCTGGCATCCTGAATCTGACCAGTAGGTGTCGCACTTGTGCAATAGTTGCGCCTTCCATCCTCCTGGGGGGGCGGGGACTTGTGAACCACGGAAACCTTTTCTACTTTGCTTTATGAGCATTAGCTGACTGCAGTCAAAAGAAAGAGTTACTCATCTTTTTTTTTTTTTTATTGTTCTTATTGATTTTATTTATTTCAAACCCGATCCCGCAAAGTCTGGGTGTTTAATTAATGCACCGTGCATTGCTGTGAATGGTCCCCAGTGTGCTAGACACCAGGACGTATAAGGCAGAGAAACTGAAAGACCCATGCGTCAATAAATCCTTAATTCATAAAGATATACAGCGATGATGAATAGCTAGGTCTTTTACATCTGCCCAGAGATACAAAAAAAAATCTATTTTATGCTAACAATTCATGTAATTTATGCTAAATTTTGCAACCGTGCGGTTCCCTTTTCACAGAAGAACACCTGATTTTCAGAGCATTGTTTTCTAATGAGGTTCGTGTTTGAAATAGCTGATTTAATAGGTGGCAGAGGGAGAGAGCCTTGCTTCTGAAACCGAAGACAGGCAGCTGTCCCATTAGCTCTGAGATTGAAATTTTCTGCTAATAGTCTCCGAAACGGATGCAGCAGGGCTCAAGTGCTTCAGGTGTCATTCATTTTCCTCGCCTAGCAACTCTGGAAAAGAAAAAAAACCAAAACCCAAAACCATGATCCGACATTTGCCAGAAGCTTTCTGATTATTATTTTTTTCTGCTCCTCAAGTCCTTCCTCATGTTATGTTTCCTCCGAGTACATTTTTGCAGGGCGGGGACAGGAGGAAAAGAAAACCAAGCACACTTCTGAGATGTCTCAAAGAAACTGCTAAAACTGAGATTTAATGTTATTTTTCAGTTGGCAAACCTGAAATTGAAGCCCTTCTTTTTCACGCCAAGGCTCAGGTTCACTCCAGGTCGAGTTGCCAACACCTCAGGTCCACTAAACAGGCTGATCCAGTTCTGTTTTTTTTATTTTTATTTTTTTGCCCCAGTGCATGCATGGAATCGCAGTGCTGATTATCCCACTGATTTTTATTTTCATTAGATAATCAAAACTACAACTCCATGCATGCAGTGGGGTAACACCAGGGCTGGATCAGTCTGTTTGATCTACCTGGAGTGAACTGGCAATGCTAATTCTGCCTTTGTTAATTTTTCTCTCCTGTTGTCTGTTTAAAAGTTTTAGATTGCCTGCAAAAAGGCAACTGTGCAGTGTCATTTAGGGACTGTGATATCTGAAATCTGTTAAGTTTCTTTTTTAAAGCATTATTTTACTCTATGGCATGTTACAGAGCTGCAGTCGGTAGTAATATCTTTTGTATTTTCTTGTATGCTAGGTACTTGGCTATAAGGTACCCACTACGCTCGCGAGAGCTGAGGACCCCTAGGAATGCCCTCACTGCCATTGGTCTTATTTGGGGCCTTTCCATCATCTTCTCTGGGCCATACCTTAGCTACTACCAGGAGCTTCAGATGTCCAATGTCACTGTCTGCCTTCCAGGTTGGCAGGACTCCCAGCGCAAAATCATGGACCTCTGCACCTTTGCCTTCAGCTACATCATCCCAGTTCTGATTCTAAGCCTGACCTACGCCAGGACAATCCGCTACCTCTGGAAGTCAGTGGACCCCATTGAAGACATGTCTGAGTCTAAGAAAGCTAAGCGCAAGGTTACCCGCATGATCATCATTGTGGCTGTCCTCTTTTGCCTCTGCTGGCTGCCCCACCACCTACTCCTCCTCTATTTTTGGTTTGGCAGCTTTTCCCTGAATCATGTCACGTACGTTCTCCGCATCCTCTCCCACCTCGTCTCCTACGCAAACTCCTGCGTGAACCCTATTGTCTATGCCTTGGTCTCCAAGCACTTTCGCAAAGGATTCAAGAAGATCTTCAAGTGCCTCCTGCACAAGAAGGTGGCCAACAAGGTGCATGCAGTCCAAGCCACCAACACTGGCGTCAGCACCCTGGAAGTTGGGTCCACGGAGGTGACCCAGGTCAGCGAGGCTCACGCCAGGCCATCCAGCTGCTGCCAGATTTCATCCCAACAGTGGGGGGGGCCTGAACAACTGCGGCTTGGACAGAAAGCTCCCAACAGCTTCATCACCTTCAATGTCACCTAAAAAAAAAAAAAAAAAATCCCAGCAGTGTCAGCAAACTTTGCAAATATTGATATATTGATCTTTCTAGTGACTGCGGGGCTCACACTAAGATCACCAGGAAAGGACCTTGACAATGTTTTTGAGGGTCTGAAGGGACCATTTTGCATATCCTTTAAAACTCACCGTAACATCAGCTGAAGCATTTAAAACATTTAAGAATACATTGGCTAGATCTTGGATCCGTACAATGAAAAAAATAAGACCAAAGAAAGCATAAAGGTATTAGTGAAGTTCTGAGTGCCGCCCCTCCCCTGCCCCCAAAAACCCACCATCACCACCTTTCCCCCCCCCCCCTCCCCCCCTTTGTGTACATTTGACCTCTTCAGCTTGCACAACTTAAAGCGGAATCCTAAAGGTGTTTGGATAAAGAACCTTGCAATCATTTGCTGGTGCTCTGTGTGTATCCAGCTCACGTCCTCTTTTCCATGACACATAAGGACAGGGCTCGGGAGGGATGGCCAGCTCCACATAGAGGATCTGCAAAAGCTCCATGCCTCTTAAGAATTTAAACATCTGGCAATGATAAAAGCAGTGCAATCCGCACGGGTGAAAAAAACCAAACAAAATGTGTGCCTGAAGTAGGTGGAGAGGAACATAAAACCGTAGCTTGTGTAAATTACCTGCATAAAACTCTGTGTGCCATTTCATCTGGTTTACGTACCACAGATTTTGCTTTGATTGGGTTTTAACTGTGGAAAGGAAGAAGGGGCGAGGGAAGGTGAACCCTATAAAAGGTTGCATGACTAAGAGGCCCATACCATCCTGAGGATCTCTAGCCCCCTGTAGATTTTTTCTATATGGACAGGTTGGGACTACATTCCACCTTCAGTGACATAATCAGGGCATCTCCAGAGGGAGAACTATGAACCCCCCCTAATAATTTCCTTGCATCCTGCTCACACGTTTTAAATGTATGCCAATCATCTTTCTGTGTTTTATCATGACCCCAATGTATCCTAAGTACTTTTCTTTTTCATTCTTAGAAAAAATAAAAGGAAAAATTACAATCTGGTCTTTTAGAGGTCAATATTCAAAGTGTGTTCAGCGCTTTTTAGCCGGATAAGTGGGACTTATGCAACTAAGAAGCAGCCGCTGAATACTCGCGTACATTCAGCGGCCACTGCTTAGCCGTACGAGTCCCTTATATGCATAAAATGTATGCACAAAATATTGGGGATGGAGTGAGCTAGGCGAATAATCTATATGCCTAACTACCGTTATTCGGAGATAGGCGTATAAGTGTACTTTTAAGTTTAGATGACCCACAGAGCAGGTCTAAGCTTAGGCGGGTAGATGTATACGCATATATTCAGTGGCTTTGCCGTGCCGCTGAATATACATCGTAACTTAATCAGATAAGTTATATCCGGCTAAGTTACTTAAACGGCCACCTTTGAATATTCACCTCTTCTAGTGTCTGTGTATTGACTGACAGTCCTGACCTGGCATTTTTTTCATACCTGCATACTGTGCTGATTCCAGCCGTACTCTCATAGTATGCCTCAGATTGTCGCTTTCTTTTGTAGTCTTCTGCCGCGGGGCAGCTTCTCCAAATAAGTTTCTTTTGCACATCCCTTGACAGGATTGGACCTCATTTGTAAGCCATGGCATGCTGGGGGATGATCTCAATCTGTCAAATGTACTGCTAATGCCTTTCATAGTTACTTGCATTGTAGCAAAGAGAAGCCTCCTGCTGGAGTTCATAGGGTGTAATCTTAATGGGCAACATAGCAAGGTGCGCTTGAAAATTCTTCTTAATCAGATCAGTGGCACCCAAAATGATTGGAACGATTTCTGTATCTTTCTGCCATGTTCCTACTGAGTGGAACTGGCCTTGCTCTCCACCAGCCTTTCTTCTGTGGAAGACTCTCAAGGATCATGCCCTTCCCAGCTGGGTTAAGCTTCTGCTTTGCCTAAGCACAAAAATCTGGTAAAATGGATGTCTTATGTTTTCATTCACAGGACAGACACTCAGATCTTTACCTTTGGCTCTGTATTATATATGATGACGTTACTAAGGGAATAAATGAAAAAGTATTAAATAGGATAAAAATACAGCTAGAGGTTTTTAACTTAACCCTTCAGAAAAGTAGAATTAATGGCTGGAGATCTGAAACTTCAGGCTCATCGTACATTTTCAAATTGTGGGAGGAGGAAAGGAGGGGAAGAAATTATAAGTAATTATTGTTTTTATATAGCGGCCTGCCCAGGGAACCGTACAGAAGAAAGTTGGGAGGGGAGTTTGCAGGCCCTCAGGTACAAAAAGAAAATGGAACCCAGATTCTCTGCACATTGCTAGACTCCATAAACAGATGTGACCAGGGTGCTTTTTTCATAATATACAGTATAAAAAGTACAAGGGGATACTTTTTTTATTGGGCTAACAATATATTTCTTTACTAGCTTTCAGGAGTTACACGCCCTTCATCAAGTCATTCAATATAAAATGTCTCCAACAATATAAAATGTCTCCAACAAAATTAATTTGTTAATTAAACAAACGTGTCATGGACGTGCAAACGGCTCTTTTACAGGCCAATTTGGGAATGCTCTTTCTCCAGCTAAGTCAGAATGTCACAGGTTAATTTACACGTCCAGTGATGTCATCAGTATGTTTTTAATCACACTGTTGACTGTTCTAACAAGGACCGTGGCTAAATGGTGTCCTGGGCAAGCGGGAGAGGGATGGGAATTTCCCCTCCAATAATGCAGCTGGTCGGCTGGACCCCCTTCTGATGACGGCTGTGTGGCAGCTTACATCTTCTGTTGCCCTCTCCCCCAAAATCCCCTGACCTAAGACTCTGGGCGGGTTCCCAGCTAGCTCACCCCTTCAGACAGCCCTTGTAACTCGCCTTGAGCACTCGAGTGGAAAAGCATGTGCTAAATAAATTATGTTACATCCTGGGATGCCTTGTGTAGGGCATTATTGTCTTATGCTCGTAAGTAGTCTACAGAGAAATAAATTGCCTATCATTACTGTGTTACAGATTTTTCTGTGAGCCAATAAGTGTTTCTGACATGATTTGTATTGTGTGATTGTTATGCATATGGAAACTCTAAACACACCAGCTACCAGTCTTTGTTTAATATTATGTTTTATATATCGTTGGTCACCCAACACTGAGACATCTGTTAGGCCTCGACTTCATTTAGAAATTATTTTTCTTCTATTTGGTTTTATTGTAACTCGAACTACTCAATCACCAGCTTAATGCCATCTTGTACCAATAAAAATTATATTTAGTTCATCTGCATCCTTAGCAATGATTTGCCTTCTACCTCTTTCATAAACTTTTTGTTATTTATCTCAGGGCCTATCGCTGCGCTATATATGTTATGGACAAGCACAATTTCTGGAACCATGGAAACTCGGAAGGGTGCTTGGGGCAGGGAGGGGAATCGATAGAGGTATGGCACCTCAGCTGCTGAGCAACTGCGTTGGAGGAAGGGCAACATTTTTCGGCACAGAAAAGGTTTGACTTGTCATGGTAAGGAGCTGCCTTGGTAACTTCAACAATGGGTGAAAGCAGGCCAAGAAACAACACCACAACCTTTTCAACTTTCCTCTTAAGAGGGCCGGGGTAGTTTCATCCATCCTCCACTCCTCCAAATGGATCCCTTTGCCTAACTTCATGAATCTCTTGTTTCCGACCCAGATTGCAAGAGTCTTCCGGTCTATGTTGGCTTTTCCGCTGGAGACCAGTCGCCAAGCTAAGCAAGGCTGTGGAAGTGCCATGAGACAGCGCCTGTGGCTGCGAGGTCTCTGACCACCCAGCTGTAACTGCCACACCACGCACCAGAAGGCCAGGAATGCCCATAAAAAAATCTGCTCGCCTCAGCTTTCCTCTCCAGCTGCTTAAAAGATTTTTATGTGCATAAACAATCAAAATTGCATCTGTCTGATCGTTTCCAGGGGTTGAAGGTAGACAGGCTTTTATAGTCCGGTGAAAAAAGAAGAGTACAATTTCTTCCACTTTGTTCCTTATGTAGCCCCCACCAACCCCCTCCTGCATCCTCACTGTAAAAGTTTGGCGGGGGTGCAGCAGTCCTGTTCCCCAAGCAGGGGGAGACGATTCACTGCTAGGCCCTTTAGGCTAGACAGTTGAACTCTTGACAGATCACTCTTTGTGCTTAAAGGTGGTATTCCAACAGCACTTTACTTAAAACACAGCTTCTTCGGTTGGGATAACCTGCCAGAAAGAGCATTTACACACAGAGCCGAATCTGCTTCTTCCATTTACACAGTCACAAGCCACACTGTCTCAGGATCCCCCTCGCTTCTCTAGTGCAGGATTACCGAGTGGACAGGTTCTGGGATTTCGATCATTTTTAGAACTCCCCCCCCCCCTTTGTACCTGAAATCCATTGGTTGTACCGTTCTCTTAGCAGGACAATCTCATCGCCTCACTTCTCCTTAGATTCAGTGCCAGGTGGGTACAAGTGGCTCTTCTGCCAGTGGCGTAAAAACTCTTTTTGGCACTTGGTTACGACAACTGGAAGAGTCAGTCCGCAGCCCTTTCTCCCCTGAATAATTCACAGTGGATGAATGTAGGGGGTAGTCAGATTTCCATTTTGAAATTAAATGAAGGGAACTCCGCACCACCAGACCCACCACGCCCACCCCCCACCAGCCACTTTGTTTGTTTTTCATTTTGTTTAAAAAGTATAAAACACAAACCCACCTCTTCCCCCTCCCACCCCCACAAAAAAATTCCAATTCTAAAAAACAAAACAAAGTCCCGCCATGCCTTTCCCCTATTCCTACCTGCCCCCCCCCCCCCCCCCCCCCCCCCGCCCCTGCTTATCCACAATCATAAATGTTTTCAAGGAGAAGGAGTAATCTCCAGAGGCTCCTGTCCCGTCGGTGCTCTAATCCAGCACATAGTTCAGGTTCCTAAGTCTGATCTTGGGGACGGACCTCCCCCCCCCAGGCAGTCAAGATTTTCAGGATATCTGCAAGGAATATTCATGACGGGTTTGCACGCGGTGCCCCCATTGCAGGGAAATCTATCCCACGCATCTTCATTGTAGATATCCTGCTTGGTTGGGGAGTTCCCTCAGGATAGGTTTGGGAACCAATGCTCTAATCAAGATGGTGCTGGCAGGCCCCTGAGGCTCCAGCCACCTGCAGATATACTTCCCTAGAACAAAATGGAGCTGCCATCGGGGCCTGCCGGCCCCGTGTTGAATAGAGCGCTAGCTGGGGGATTACTCCTGCCCCCATGAGGGTACTTAATGATTGCGGGTAAGCTGGGGAAGGGGAGGGAGGGGGCTTCTAGGTGGATAAGGAGAACAGGGAAAAGGCCCGGCAGGGACTTTGTTTTATGTTTTAGAATCGCAATTTTTTGTGGAGGGGGAGGGGGACCCCAGGCCTGGCTGCTACTTGCCATAAAATAAAAAAAAAAAAGCTCTTTTTAAAAAAAAATCACAAAACAAAATGAAAATTAAAAAAAAAAAAAGATATGGAATGACAACCCCCGCAATGAAACAAAATCAAAACAAATGGAAACCCCCCCCCCCCCATTGCATATCCCTGCTTTCTGGCAAAACCAAAAACAGAACTCAAAGATGGGACTTCACTTTGTCCTTGAGAAACAATCCAATGAGCAAGAGCTCTCTCACTCTTAGGAAATGTTTACTCCTCCTGTCCACAACTTCAGAATTTAAAGAAATCCAACCCACCCCCAAGGAATAAAAAGCTTCGGACTTACTTTCCCGTTTTTGCTCTCTGAATTAAAGAAAAAGCCTGGAGACCCCTACACTAGATCTGCAGCTCAGTGGCATAGCCACGGGTGTGCCTGGGTGGGCCATGGCCCACTCACTTTGGGCTCAGGCCCACCCACCAGGGCTCTCTGACACCAAGCAGCAATGCCGTTGTGGGATCCCATCCCTGCAACAGCAAAGAGGAGGGCTGAAGCAGCAATGCCATCACGAAATTCCATCCCCTCGACAGCAGGAGTTTGGCTATGCTTAATGAAAAGGCCCTGTGTGTGTGGGTGGATGAGAATGGGAGCTTGAATGTGTTTATGTGGGTGAGAATGGGAGCCTGGGAGTGTGTGTGGATTAGAATGGGAACCTGGGTGCGTGTTTGTGTGGGTGAGAATGGGCGCTGGATGTGTGTGTGGGTGAGAATGGGCGCCTGGATGTGTGTGTAGATTAGAATGGGAGCCTGGGTATGTGTGTGAATTTGAATGGGAGCCTGGGGGGGTGTGTGGGGGGTAGAATGGGAGCCTGGGCATGTGTATATGTGAGTGAGACTGGGAGCTTGAGTGGGTATCTGTCTATGGGTGAGAATGGGAGCCTGGGTGTGCATCTATGTGTGTGAGAATGGAATCTGAGGAGTGAGAGGTTGATTTGTAATAGAGCATGTGAAAGTGAGAGTGTTTGTGTGTATGGTAGAGAAGGTTGGAGTGAGAGACTGTGTGTGTGTGTGTGTATGGTAGACTATGTGAGAGTGAGAGCTTTGTGTGTGTGTGTATGGTAGAGCATATTAGAGTGAGAGCTTGTCTGTGTGTGTGGAGAATGTGAGAGTGAAAGCTTGTGTGTGTGGGGGTGAGAGTATATGAGAGTGAGAGCTTGTATTTGTGGTAGAGCATGTGAGAGTGAGAGTTTATGTGTGTAGAGAATGTGAAAGTGAGAGTGAGGAAGTGAAAGTGTGTAGAGAATGTGAAAGTGAGAGTGAGAATGTGAAAGTGTGTGTGAGGAAGTCTGTGAGAGAAGGCATAAACCTGTGTGTGTGTCTGTGTGTGTGAGGGAGAAAGGGAAGAAGGCAGTAGGAGAAGAAACAGAGCAAGAAGAGAGACCCTAAAAAGGAATTAAGAAATGACCGACAAGGGGGAAAAGTGGGAAAAAAGACTGGGACCAACTGATTAGAAAAATGCAAAAATCAGACAATAAAGGTAAAAAATAATATTTTGAGATTTTAGCAATTGGAATATGCCATCTTTGGGAATGTGCATTTCTTATATTTTTGTATTTTGCTCTTTCTTCAATATTCCACTATTTAGAGTCTAGTTTCTCAGACTAATTTGTTTTGTCTGCAGGTTTCTATTTCTAATTTGTATTCTCTTATTTCTGTATTAGGTAAGGGTCGGTCTCTGTTTTTCCCCTGTGTGTGACTGGAGTGCAGTATTTCTGCTAGCATGTAGTTTCTCTGTGGTATTCCAGTTTGTTCTGTTATTCCAGTAGGTGATGTATTCTAGGGCTTGGTTTAGTATTTGCATTGCTGCTTTTTCATAAGGTTACTGTTATTTGAGTCCTGAAAGTCAGTGCTGTGTCTGTACAGTATGGCAAGGTTCTAGACGTCTCTCTTTTTTTTTTTTTTTCAGGAGATTGGTTGGATCTGTTTGTCTTCTTTGCTTTTTACATGATATACTTGTGCATTTATAAACTGCAATAAATATAAATAAATTAATACAGATTAATAAGGAATTTTTAATACTGGTAAGTGCTTGAAATAATTGATGTAAAATGTTTTAAAGTTACTCGCATGATGCATAGTGGCTGTTGCAGACTATTTAGAAAGGCATTGTAGGCTGCAGTATATGGCATTATTTGTCAATAGTAGGTCTCGGTCCTGCATGCCTACAGCCCACCCATGTTAACTTTGTGTCCGCCTAAAACATCAATTCTGGCTATGCCACTGCTGCAGCTACTTTCCTGCACACAATAGCTCCTGTGCTGTCTGTATGCCTCCTGAAGCTCACTATGGAAGAGAGAGAGGATAATAACTCATCCCTCTCTGCACATCACCTCACAGAACTTATCTTACAGCAAAGTCTGCAGTGTCAGTCCACTGGAATATGCAGAATTAAGCGTCAACAGACAAGCTGAAGGCACTGCCTTTTTATTGGACTAACTCAATACATTTAGAAATAGCTTTTGAGTAGGGCTGTGCGGTGAAAATTTTTTGTTTTGTGTCTTTTTTGTTTCATCTAGTATTTTTTCATTTAGTTTTTATTTATTTTAATAGCATTTTGTTTTTCATTAATTTGATTTAGTACGCATGAAAAATGAAAATAAATGAAATGTTGTTTTTCTTTTTATTGTTGTATCATTTTGAATTAAGAAAGACACAAGATGAAACATAAGAACATAAGGCTTGCCATACTGGGTCAAACCAAGGATCCATCAAGCCCAGAGTCCTGTTTCCAGCAATGGCCAAGCCAGGACACAAGTATCTGGCAGGAACCCAAGGGGTAGATAGACTCTAAGCTGCTTATCCCAAGAATAAGCAGTGGATTTCTGCAACTCTCCCTTAATAATTGTTAAGGGACTTTCCTCTAGGAACTTGTCCAAACTTTTTTTAAATACTGCTATACTAATAGCTTTCACCACATCTTCTGGCAATGAATTCCAGAACTTAATTATGCGTTGAGTAAAAACAAATATTTCTCTTATTAGTTTTAAATGTATTACCCAGTGAACTTCATTGTGTGTTCCCCTGTCTTTGTATTTTTCAAAAGAATAAACATCTGATTAACGTTTACTCATTACATTCCACTCATTATTTTATAGACTTCTCTCATATCTCCCCTCAGCTGTCTCTTCTCTGAGCAGAAGAGTCCTAACCTCTTTAGCTTTTCTTAATAGTGGAATTGTTCCATCCTCTTTATCATCTTGGTCTCCCTTCTCTGTACCTTTTCTAATTCTGCTATATCTTTCTTGAGATGTAGTAACCACTAACACTCACCCTGACCTCATTATACAGTGTCTGTGTAATGTTAATAATGCAAACCAGTTAGGGTAGATTCCTCCCCTCTCAGAGGATTTTACTGTCGGAACACAGGGGACCGCATTTTTGCTTTTTTTCTGTAATGGATTGGAAAGAGACAAATTTAACACCAGGAGGAATGAATTTTCGATAATCTACTTATCAGAGTTGTGGCAAGACCTGAAGTGAGCTGTTAATGCAAGGAAGCCCCCATGTGTCACGAAATGGAAGTTGAAACAGTTATAGGTGGAAGAATGGCCAAAATTCCTTGAGGGTCGATGTGCGAGACTGATCAGATACAGGAAATGTTTAATTGAAGTTATTGCTGCTCAAAAGGTGGTGCCACCAGTTATTGAATGAAGGGCTCACAGATGTTTTCACACAAAGGTGCATTGTTTAATCTTTTTGCTGAATAAATATTCAAAATATCTCCCTTTTTGTCTGAGTTGTTGAATAGGGTTACCTGTCTCTTTTATCAGGGTTTAGATTAGGATCTATTCATGTTTTGAAAATAAATTGTGCTAAAATGCAGATCATCCTAGGCAGTTCACAAACCTTTTCTCAGTATTGTATATTTTATTATATACTAGCCGTTAAGCCCGTAACAACGGGCTACATTTTATAACATTTTTTCTGTCCATTTCCTTCCCACTCATTCTCCTTCCCACTCCCTCCTCCCCATTCTCCCTCCCACCTCTCCTCCCCATTCTCCCTCCCACTCCCTCTCACCTCCCTTCCCCTCCCTTCAGTCACTCCCCCCTCCCCCTCTCATCCCTCCCCTCCCTTCAGTCACTCCCCCCCTCCCCTCACTCTCTCCTCCCCCCTCCTTCAGTCACTCTCTCCCCCCCCCCTCCCCTCCCTCTCTCCCCCTCCCTCACTCTCTCCCCCTCCCCTCACTCTCTCCTCCCCCTCCCTTCAGTCACTCTCTCCTCCCCCCTCACCTCACTCTCTCCTCCCCCTCCCCCCAGTCACTCCCCCCTCCCCCCTCCCCCCTCCCCTCACTTCCTCCCCCTCCCCCCTCCCTTCGTCTACTCCCCTCCCTCCGTCTCGTTCCCTCCCTTCCCCTCCCCCCTCCCCTCACTCTCCCTCCCTCCCCCCTCACGGCAGTCACCCCCCGCCCTTCAATCCCTCCCCCCTCCCCTCACGCTGCTCCTCCCTCCCCCCTCCCTTCAGTCCACGCCCCCCTCTCCTCCACTTCTCTCCCTCACAGCTCATCCATAACGAAGATCTCGGAGGTGGGGGCCCTTCTCTCGCGCACCCGCCGCCGCTACTGCTTTTCGCCGCCGCTCCTTCCGCCGCCGCTCATGACTTCTCGCCGCCGTCTTTCCGCCGCTCCTGCTTCTCGCTGCCGCTCCTTCTGCCGCTCTGCTTATCGCCGCCGCTCATTGATTTCTCCTGCTTCTCGACGCCCGCACTCTTTCCCCCGCTTTTTCCTGCTTCCGCCGCCGGCTCTCGCCGCTGCTGCTCCTCCAGCGCCATTTTTTTAGGCACGCTCCGCTCTGACCGACGTGCGCGCATGTGCGGTAGAGCTGCTCTCTACTGCACATTTGCGGCACGTCGGTCCGGGCTCCCTTATCTAGTAGATATATAAAAGCCCTGAGAACATTTTTACAGTAGGACACTAACACGGTTTCACTACTATGGCCCAGAACAGGCAAAGGGACCGTATAAGTTTAGAACTTCAATTTCTGTAATCAACAGAGCTTTAGTTTCTTTCTTTGACTAAAAATGCCCTTTGCAGCATTACAGGAATCATGGTGCGTTTCCGACTGTTTTCTCTCTGCTGTCCTTGGCTGCTGCTCGCCCTAAAGAAATGCCAGTTAAAAAGAACAGAAACAAAATAAGAGTTTCAGCCAACTGCAGCTAAACCGGGACAAAAAGAAAAACACCCTCCTGTACGTCCCAGGCCACGATCCTGCTTGACCCAATGTGCTTTGCTAGGATTCTGACAGATTTGTGCATCTTTCACGCAGGGCCCTTTACCTCTGTGCACTTACAATTCCCTTAGAACCCCTAGAGTTAAAAACGTGAGAGCAGCAATCAAGGCTGATGTCACAGCGTTTCCTTTGATGTGAATTTGCTCAAATTCTCTCTAACAAGGCTGAGCACATGTTCCTATGGCTCCTAATGAAGAGATACATTTTGAGATACAGAAACAAAAGCATCTTGGGGGTGAGACATGGAGCTGACGCGGAATAGCCATTAAGCAGAATAGCCCTTGGAGGACAAAATAGAGTCAGACGCTGCCCTTTATGCCAGCTTGCATGAATTGCTGTGGCTAGAGCATGGAGCTGTGAAATATTAAGACACAAATTCCACTCCCTTCCCCATCAGATGCTATGTGGCCCCCCTTGTTTCTTAATCTCCCCTGAGCCCAATATCCAGTGGCATGGAGAGCAGCAGAAGCTAAACCCTAACACTTGATTTGGCTAACTCTACCCCAGGGATGGGCAATTCCAGTCCTCGAGGGCCGCAAACCGGTCGGGTTTTCAGGATATCCCTAATGAATATGCACAAGAGAGATTTGCATGCACTCTGCCTCAGTCATATGTAAATCTTTTTCATGCATATTCATTAGGGATATCCTGAAAACCCAACCGGTTTGCAGCCCTCGAGGACCGGAATTGCCCACCCCTGCTCTACCCGGATATCTGGTGGCACTTATCCAGCTAACAGTGCTGCTGAATATACCCGAATAAAGTTATCTGGTTGAGGTTAGGCCTGGCCTTCACCCCAATCAGGCTTGTCTGGATATCTTGAGCCAGACAGCGCTGAATATCTAATGCAGTCTGGCTAAAGCTTTGCTGGGCCCTCCAAACTCCACCTCTTCTTATGCAGGTAAATTATCTGCCTGCTGAACTGGGGGGAGGGGGGGGAGGAGGGCATTTGTAAAAACAAAGATTTATCCAGGTTTGAACATCGACCTCTCTGTGTTTAAATGTCTCTTGTGGTGGGAAACCCCACAGCCATGGGACAGCCTCTTGTACCGCACCACAAAGGGAATAAGAAATAAGCTTCGGTGTTTAAAATAAATCTGGTTTCTGCTGAACTACTCGCACAAGAGATTTTCTGTGTCAGGTTTGCCATTTCTGGCTTTCTTTTTTCTTAAGCCTTACTACGCCATGAAACCAAGCCTGCCTGCACATCCCTGTCTCTGGTGCCTCTCTCTTTTCATCCTGTTAAACTGGAAGGGGTGGTGCTCCACCTTCTGTCATCTGACTATCCTCAGCACCATACTACACTACTTTAATTAGTGGCTTTGTTTCGCTATCATTTAAGTTTGAATTCTGAACATAGGTAATCTCTCCCCGTCAGGGTCTCCACCCTCTATTTCTGAATCTCTCTCTCTCTCTTATTAGTCTGAAACACTTGCAAGGTGGCTTTCAAACGAGAAAAGAAAAAAAAATCAGATCTGGTGAACAGCGGATGAAGAAACGGTCCGAGTTTTCCTGGCAAGGGGAGTGGGGAGAGAGTTGGCTCGTAGCTCTTCCAATAGTGAAGAGGAAGAAAAAAAAAACCCCTTCAATTCAAAACATATGTCTGGAAAATAGGAAGAAAGAGTCGTTGTTGGAGTTCCAGAATGCACACTAACTTATGTGAAACCAGGCAGGCTCAAGAAAAGGAACTGCCATTTGGATTCTGCAAAAGAAGTGCTTGACAGCAGATACCAGCGAGTCCCTTCCAGCCTTCTTGTTTATTGTAAGGGTCGGAGAATTAGAATGGAGACGAAGATGGAAGAATTCTCTTCATTTTGACCCTGGCAGGTTCCTCCTGCTCAGATGGAACCAGGGCTGGGATCTGGCACCATGAACCTTCATTCGTGACTATTTTATATCTCCTCTCAACTAACTGTGGACCAGTTATTGCAGCGAAGGTCCTCGGCTGGGGACCAGGTGCCTGGGCAATCATGGGTCCTAAATCTGGCCACTAGGTGCTGCTATTGCACAAGGACTATAATTCCCTCTCCCTGGAGGTTGCAAATGGCCATAGTCTGGTGAGTAGAAGCAGAATGGGATCTATTTACTGTTTGGGATCCTGCCAGGTGCTTGCGACCTGGATTGGCCACTTTTGGAAACAGGATGTTGGCCTTGATGGACCCTTGGTCTGACACAGTATGGCAGCCTTTTATGTTCTTAAGTCAGGAATCAAATCTGGGTCCCTCCGTATGGCAACAGGTAGTACTGGCCACTAAGCCACTGGATCGGACTACACAGAATTAGTTTTCGATACATGTCAAACTGATAAACAAAGGAATTTTAAAAAAGTAATAATAATTAAGTGCAATCAACTAGGTTACAACATAACTGGAAGCTTTATGATGGGAGGCATTACTTTGTGTCTCTATCACCTGGGTGTGGTCTAATCCTATAACACAAACACCCTTGGTCTAATTACTGAAATAACACCAAGTCATTTAATATATATATATATAGAGAGAGAGAGAGAGAGAGAGAGATTTGATATTCTGCCTTTTACCAATGTGGGCTACAACAGATTTTAATCAAACAGTCGCAGTATATTAGTCGAGGATCCCCAGTGTACTATGGAGCCACATGCGGTTCAAACACTTGATCTGAGACTGTGAACCAGACAGGAGGGAGAGGCGCCAAAGGAGAGGGTATGACAAACGTGTGGCTGAAAGAGTCTTGTTAGGCCCGGCCATGGGGATGGAGAGGTGGGGGGAGGGAAGGGAGCATGTCAGGGGAGAAAGGGAAAAGTATCTGCAGCTGGGGAATCTAAAGGAGGTTATATTTAGGGGTCAAACATGTATCTAGATAAGGGAACATGACCCGGGGACTATGATTTTCAAGATATTGGGAGTTTCCAGATAATAGATCAGATAAAAGGTGCTGAAATAAATATCAAGATACACTAGCTCCTCTAAGTGGTCTCCAAGGTCTACCACCAGGTCCGGTTTTCAAAACAACAAAATACACAAATTACCGGGTTCCTTAAATCTCATGTCTAATGTACATAATGCCACCAATCCAAACAGCTAGAATACCAATGTCAATTTAATAACCTTTCTATAAGTAAATTTAACAATTGTAAAAAAAAAAAAAAAAAATTAAGGTTTTGAGAAAAAATTAAACAAGATAAAGTACTGTTTTTAAGGAATGTGGAAAGGGAAAACCTGAGACTGCACCAATACAAAATTTAAAATGTTGTAGTTTTCAGGGAAGTATCGAATTTCTTTGATACTTCAATGCCTTCAAAAGAGACTTTATAAGCATCTGGACAGACGGCTTTATCCCGGCCCAAGAAAGTCAAAATCTTTAACGAAAGAACGCCAACAAGGCCATGTTTCACTGTGATCCATGCTGCTTCAGGGCCCACGCTTGAGAAGACTATCAGCGACTGCCATCCGCTCTGACCTCCATGGGCGGTGCTATCTGAGGTTTTCCCTTTCCACATTGCTTAAGAGCAGTACTTTACCTTGATTAGTTAAGATTTTGAAAAAGAAGTAGTAAATTTAAAAAAAAAAGTTATTTATAGAAAGTTATTAAAACTGACAATGGTGTTGGGATTGTAATGTACATGCTGTACATATACCTGACAAATAGCAATTGGGATATATAATGAAAGCTAGACCTGTTGGCAGACCTCAAGGTCTGGAAGCAGACACTGTCTCAAATGCACACTGTGCTGACTTTATAGGATTAACTCATTCTATTTACATTCCTGCAACAAGTTGGCGTGTTTAAAAAAAAAAAAAAAAAAGCAAGCACTGAAAGTTTTTGCCATTGGAACCCCATCCAGCTGTAGCCATTTCATTTTATTTATTCAGTCCTTTTGCTTTGTCTGACAGCAATGCAATGGCGTTTCTTGCATCACCGAAGATTTCAAATCCTCTGAAATCACCGAGCAACACACCCACACATACAACTTCATTTTAACAAAGTGACCTCCCATCCAAAGCATAGCTCAAAATGGCACATGTGGAGATTACCACAAATTTAAATCTGCATAGGGTAGCAACCAAAATGACCAATTAGTTCCAAATCATTGAAGAGCAGCATGTTTTCTAACTGCCTAAAGCATTCTGGGATTTATTGCCCAGAACGCTCAATAGGAAAAAAAAAAATGACAAGACAACCTTGAATGCTCTGGAATAAGAGATACATAAACAAGACTGGAAGAGCCTTTGTTAAGAGGGCTTAGAAAAGGTTTTGGTTAATCCATAATACCTTCCCCTACTAATCCTGAGGTTAGGCCGCCTGCTTAGTAAGAAATGAAATAAGATCAGTTTGCAGATTCTCCTTCCATGTGATTCCAAAGTTTTCAAACTAGAGAGACAGCGCGCAGCCTAGCAAAATTGGCAATAAAACTCTAAAGAGTTCCCGGGTGCTTTTGGTGTGGGATTAGTCGCAGGAAAGAAAGTTGCAGTCTCTCTCTGGCTTTCCACTGCTGCCCAGTAAGTACTTTAGAATCAGTTTTAAAACTTTCTGGCGCCCAGACACGCACATAGAAATGAAGGACATGTTGGAAACTATAAAATGACAGACTGCTATAGATAAATCAAAGATCACACCCCGATGATTTAAGATGGGCAGAGATCTGTGGTTGGCTCTCCTGAATTCCATCCTCACATTATGCTTTTAAACACATTTTTTGTGGTTACTCTCTGGGTTTAGGAGTTTTTGTGAGCTCCTAAATTTGAAGCCAACTTAAATAGCTTTTTAAAGATAGCCTTTGAGAACAGGACTTCTCTGCATGCATGAGGGTCTTGCGATATATAATGCTGAAGTGACACTACAAATCGATATATTACATTAAACCGCAACAGGACATCAGTAACACATCAACCCTTTGCTTCCTTCCTGATGTAATCCTCTGTTTATTTCTGTTTTCATACTCCAGTGTCCTTCTGCTTCTCCCCATCTCATGCTGTTCTTTGCAAGTCCATCCAGTAACTTGCACATGCCAGTTTACGCCACAATTACAAGTGCTTCCAGAAACAATTTCTGGATACATTTTTCAGATGGTCCGTAGGTCAATCAGGCCTACCCTACATAATTTTTCAGATGGTCCGTAGGTCAATCAGGCCTACTCTACATAATTTTTCAGATGGTCCGTAGGTCAATCAGGCCTACTCTACATAATGCACCAAAGCCATATGCTATTATTGGGCTCATAGAATGGATGTGTCGACTTTTTCTGGGATGCAAGATAAAAAAAAATTCTAGGAACAAAGGGCCTTATTTTCCAATATCGCATTGGTAACGCATTAGGGGGCGTTACCAATGCAAATGAGGCTTCTTTCGTGCAGTGGGGAAACATCATGTGCGGCGATGTTTTCGCCATTCGCGAAAACATTAGCGCTGCACACGATGTTTTCCCACGGTGCACGATATTTGCCAGTTGCCACGATAGTCCCAGACAGCCTGTTTAGAGAGAGTGAGAGAGAGAGCGAGAGAGAGCACCTTACTATAGTGCCTATGCCCTACATAGGTATTTCAATCCCTATGGGAGGGCTACCTACTAACTCGGGGTGGGGATTAGGTATGAGCGTCGGGGGTTGGGGGCCACTTTCGCATTCCACATGAGACCTCCGGACAGAACAGTGGTCTCTAGTGCAGATTTGCTGGCCGTCGGAGTGAGGACGCTCACTCCAAGAAGTGGTTTGGGCAACGTTCTCTCTACCTAGCTTGATGGGCACTCTACCTGGGCAACAACATGCTAGGTGGAGAGAATGTTGGCCAAATCTCCGCTTGGAATGAGCGTCCTCACTCCGACGGCCAGCAAATCTGCACTAGAGACCACTGTTCTGTCCGTAGGTCTCATGTGGAATGCGAAAGTGGCCCCCAACCCCTGACGCTCATACCTAATCCCCACCCCGAGTTAGTAGGTAGCCCTCCCATAGGGATTGAAATACCTATGTAGGGCAACAGGCTGTCTGGAAGTATCGTGGATGGCGATACTCCTTTTCTGGCCCGTAGCGCAGTCCATAACGCGAGGTTGGAGTTGGAGTTATTAGCCGCGATAGCAGCTGCGCTAACACTGCGGCTGTTTCGCCGCACACGATACACAGGTTCCCGCTTTACATATGCTCCGCCCCAACTCCGCCCCCTGAATACCAAATGACTAATTTGCATTCGCAAATCGCGTTAACAGCTGTTAACGCGATTTGCGAATTTATCGCACGCGGTAAAGTGCTTGGAAAATGAGGCCCAAAGTTTGCAATATACTGCAATGCAAACTTTGGCCGATCATTTTAATTATTTCCCTTCTTCCCTTTATAAGCCAGTGCAAGATCCTGCTGTGTGTCAGGTAATGCAATCTTGAAATACTTTTCAAAAACCAAACCAAAACCCAGATGATATTCTTGCTGTGGCAGTTGGCGGTTAGTGAGCTGACAGGGCAGCAGTCTCCAATACTTTCATTTTTTTTCCAGTGATCTGGAAGCGAGCAGCAAGAACCAAAAAGCAAGAGCCGTGAAGCTGGCTAAAACTGCATCCTTTCCCAAGCAACAAACTACCAAAGGAGTGAATCCAGGAGAGGAAAGGCCCACCTGCTCGGACAAGGAGCTGCAATAGGGGTGCATGTTGATGCCCTAAGTTGCAGAGATAGCATGTCAAGAGGTCAGCTGACAAATCGGTCAGCGGGGCACCGTAGCATTTAAAGGCAGTGAAAGGCAGGTATGTCAAACCAAGGTGGTCGACTGGCATTTGGCCAGTAAATGAAGTAGCATTATTTGGCGACATGTTTACTCTCCCACAGGACAGTGTCCAGTGGAAACCAATGACTGTGAGTCTTTCCATTTCAAGAAATATCTAAGAGCACTGACTGTACAGTCAGTCAAGGGAGTTTCTTAATTTGGGGACTGGGAGTGTTACTTTGAACATTAGGATTTTTTCGTCACTTGAATGTTTAATTTTGTTAATTAGATCTGATTATTTAATTCAATTGATTCTTTGACTGACAATTTCATTGGCCACTTACTGGATCCTGGATAAAACTAATTACAGTGAATTCTTTGCAATTGTTCTTAGCCAGTTTGTTACAATATTTCACAAGTCTGAAATGGTAGTCAGTCACAGGTATCGAGATTAGAACATAAGAACATAAATTGCCATACTGGGTTAGACCAAGGGTCCATCAAGCCCAGCATCCTGTTTCTAACAGTGACCAATCCAGGCTATAAGTACCTGGCAAATACCCCAAAACTAAGAATATCCCACGCTATTGATGCCAGTAATAGTAGTGGCTATTTTCTAAGTCCACTTAATTAATAGCAGGTAATGGACTTCTCCTCCAAGAACTTATCCAAACCTTTTTTTAAAACCCAGCTACACTAACTGCACTAACCACATCCCCTGGCAACAAATTCCAGAGTTTAATTGTGCGTTGAGTGAAAAAAAGAATTTTCTTCTATTAGTTTTAAATGTGCACATGCTACCTTCATGGAGTGCCACCTAGTTTTTCTATTATCCGAAAGACTAAATAACAGATTCACATTTACCCGTTCTAGACCTCTCATGATTTTAAAGATCTAGATCATATCCCTCCTCAGCCGTCTCTTCTCCAAGCTGAAAATTCCTAACCTCTTTAGTCTTTCCTCATAGGGGAGCTGTTCCATCCCCTTTATCATTTTGGTCTCCCTTCTCTGTACCTTCTCCATCAAAACTATATCTTTCTTGAGATGCAGCAACCAGAATTGTACATAGTATTCATGGTGTGGTCTCACCATGGAGCGATACAGAGGCATTATGACATCCTCCATTTTATTCACCATTCCCTTCCTAATAATTCCTAACATTCTGTTTGCTTTCTTGACTGCCACAGCACACAGAGCCAACAATTTCAAAGTATTATCCACTATGATACCTAGATCTCTTTCCTGGACGGTAGCTCCTAATATGGAACCGAACATTGTGTAACTATAGCATGGGTTATTTTTCCCTATATGCATCACCTTGCATTTGTCCACATTAAATTTCATCTGCCATTTGGATGCCCAATTTTCCAGTCTCACAAAGTCCTCCTGCAATTTATCACAATCTGCTTGTGATTCAACTACTCTGAATAATTTTGTATCATCTGCAAAATTTGATTACCTCACTCGTCGTATTCTTTTCCAGATCATTTTATAAATATATTGAAAAGAACGGGTCCTAGTACAGATCCCTGAGGCACACCACTGTATACCCTTTTCCACTGAGAAAATTGACCATTTAATCCTACTCTCTGTTTACTGTCTTTTAACCAGTTTGTAATCCATGAAAGGACATCGCCACCTATTCCATGACTTTTTACTTTTCTTAGAAGCCTCTCATGAGGAACTTTGTCAAATGCCTTCTGAAAATCCAAATACACTACATCCATTATATACTATATCTATATGTTTATTAACCCCTTCAAAAAAGTGAAGATTTGTGAGGCAAGACTTGCCTTGGGTAAAGCCATGCTGACTCTGTTCCATTAAACCATGTCTTTCTAAATGTTCTGTGATTTTGATCTTTAGAACACTTTCCACTATTTTTCCTGGCACTGAAGTCAGGCTAACTGGTCTGTAGATTCTCGGATCGCCCCTGGAGCCCTTTTTAAATATTGGGGTTTCATTAGCCACCCTCCAGTCTTCAGGTACAATGGATGATTTTAATGATAGGTTACAAATTTTTACTAATACGTCTGAAATTTCATTTTTGAGTTCCTTCAGAACCCTTGGGTGTATACCATCCACTCCAGGTGATTTACTACTCTTCAGTTTCTCAATCAGGCCTACCACATCTTCTAGGTTCACCGTGATTTGGCATCTCCCTAACATCCTCTTTAGTAAACACCAAAGCAAAGAAATAGTTTAATCTTTCCGCTATGGCCTTATCTTCTCTAAGTGCCCCTTTAATCCCTCGATCATTTAACGGTCCAACTGACTCCCTTGCAGGCTTTCTGCTTCGGATATATTTTTTTAAGGTTTTTACTGTGAGATTTTGCTTCTACGGCCAACTTCTTTTCAAATTCTCTCTTAGCCTGTCTTATCAATGTCTTACATTTAACTTGCCAGCGCTTATGCTTTATCCTATTTTCTTCTGTCGGATCCTTCTTCCAATTTTTGAATAAAGATCTTTTGGCTAAAATAGCTTCTTTCATCTCACCTTTTAACCATGCTGGTAATCATTTTGCCTTCCTTCCACCTTTCTTAATGTGTGGAATACATCTGGACTGTGCTTCTAGGATGGTTTGGTTTTTTTTAAACCATGTCCATGCCTCTTGCACACTTTTTACCTTTGTAGCTGTTCCTTTCAGTTTTTTTCTATTTTTCTCATTTTATCAGTTTCCCTTTTGAAAGTTTAGCGCTAGAGCCGTAGATTTACTTACTGTCCCCCTTCCTGTCATTAATTCAAATTTGATCATATTATGATTACTATTGCCAACCAGCTCCAGCACCATTACCTCTCTCACCAAATCCTGTGCTCCATTAAGAATTAGATCTAAAATTGCTCCCTCTCTCATCAGTTCCAGAACCAATTGCTCCATAAAATTGTCATTTATTCCATCCAGGAACTTTCTCTCTCTAGCATGTCCTGATGTTACATTTACCCAGTCAATATTGGGGTAATTGAAATCTCCCATTATTACTGCACTACCAATTTGGTTAGATTAGAGATGACAGAAAACTTGAAGGTTGTCTGGCAGGCCAAGTGTTAACTTCCACTGATTTATCCACCCCCTTAAACTTGTACATTAGAAAAATTGGCATAGTTTCTGATGCACTACAAAAAAAAAAATCTGCACAGCTATGAACAGAACACATTAGTAGGGGTGTGCATTCGGATTGACCGCATTAGTAAAACGCAACTCATATTTTTTTTTTACTTAAAAAATTGATTCGACATAAACGATCGGATTTCCCACATATCGAACATAGATATGTTCGATATGTGGGAAATCGCGATTGTTGAGCCAAAATAAAAATATAAACCCCCTCACCCTCCTTAATCCCCCCCCCCCCCCCGACTTACCACAACTCCCTGGTGATGGAGCGAGGAGTGAGGACGCCATTTCTGCAATCCTTGGCGAGAAGCATGTGACGTCGGCGGCACGTCGAGTGACGCCGGCGTCACGTGATTCCCGGCTCGTTCGCGCCGAACGGCTCGTTCGGGCCCAAAAAGAACTTTTGGCCAGCTTGGGGGGGTCAGGAGGCCCCCCCAAGCTGGCCAAAAGTTCTTTTTGGGCCGAACGAGCCGTCCGGCGCGAACGAGCCGGGAATCACGTGGCGCCGCGTCACTCAGACGCGACGTCACGTGATTCCCGGCAATTTCGCGCCGGACGGCTCGTTCGGCCCAAAAAGAACTTTTGGCCAGCTTGAGGGGGTCAGGAGGCCCCCCCAAGCTGGCCAAAAGTTCTTTTTGGGCCGAACGAGCCGTCCGGGGCGAACTTGCTGGGAATCACGTGACGTCGGCGTCACGTGATTCCCGGCTCGTTCGCGACTATTATTTGGTCAGGAGGCCCCCCCAAGCTGGCCAAAAGTTCTTTTTGGGCCGAACGAGCCGTCCGGCGCGAACTCGCCGGGAATCACGTGACGCCGCGTCACTCGACGTGCCACCGACGTCACATGCTTCTCGCCAAGGATTGCAGAAATGACGTCCTCACTCCTCGCTCGATCACCAGGGAGTTGTGGTAAGTCTGGGGGGGGGATTAAGGAGGGTGAGGGGGTTTAAATTTTTTTTTTGCACATATGTACATATACCCAATTCATTGGATTTTTTTTATGTCCATATTGGCCGCAAGTGGGACCCCCTTTCGGACATAAAAAATATGAACATAAAATTTTGCTCTGCACATCCCTACACATTAGGTATCCTATTTAAAAGGGAAATTCAGATTTCAACATATCAAAATATGGAAAAGAAATTCTGAATTCTTCAGACTTGGAAGCCAAAAAACATACCAATCTGTACAAACTTTCAGTAAATGTTTCGATATAAAATCTAATTATTTAAGCATTTCCCCCTTGCTTGAGTGATCTCAGGATCACAGTGTCCAGCCTTTTCAAAAACTGCTGCACTTTTAACTCCTACTGTCATAATGTAATGCCTTAAATTTGATATTGCTTTATGATGTTTACGCTATGTAAATCTGAGGTTTCATTTTTTTTGTGATCCGCTTAGGACAAATGTTGAAGTTGGTAAAATATTTAGTCAGATGATATGCTGTCTATAGTTGGTAAAGGAGCTTCAACGTCTATGTCAGCCTGCTGGAGTGAAATTTCACTAACAGTGATCTGCATATTCTAGAGCACAGAATTCAGAATTTGTGACTATTATTTGGTGCCCAGAATTCCAAGCAGGACGTCAGAAGAGCTTTTTGCCAGTGTGGATAGAAGAAAGAAGGTGTTTAACATTTGAAAAAGAAAAAGAAGCAGCTCTGCTTTTAGGTGGCAGAAAATACCTCGGGTCGCTGTCAGCTCTCAGCAGTTTCAGTGTACGACTAAAATGGTAATTTATCAAGTTTTCTAGGCTTTTTGTACAATTCTGGTCACCGCATCTCGAAAAAGATATAATTGCGATGGAGAAGGTACAGAGAAGGGCAACCAAAATGATAAGGGGAATGGAACAGCTCCCCTATGAGGAAAGACTAAAGAGGTTAGGGCTGTTCACTTTGGACAAGAGACGGCTGAGGGGGGATATGATAGAGGTCTTTAAGATCATGAGAGGTCTTGAACGAGTAGATGTGAATCAGTTATTTACACTTTCGGATAATAGGAGGACTAGGGAGCATTTCATGAAGTTAACAAGTAGCACATTTAAAACTAATTGGAGAAAGTTCTTTTTTACTCAACGCACAATTAAACTCTGGAATTTGTTGCCAGAGGATGTGGTTAGTGCAGTTAGTATAGCTGTGTTTAAAAAAGGATTGGATAAGTTCTTGGAGGAGAAGTCCATTACCTGCTATTAAGTTCACTTAGAGAATAGCCACTGCCATTAGCAATGGTTACATGGAATAGACTTAGTTTTTGGGTACTTGCCAGGTTCTTATGGCCTGGATTGGCCACTGTTGGAAACAGGATGCTGGGCTTGATGGACCCTTGGTCTGACCCAGTATGGCATTTTCTTATGTTCTTATGTTCTTAACCCTGGATATGGGGAACACCCACTGCTTCAATGTTACAGTGATCTTCTGGGCTTGGAAAACTTGAGGACGTTCTGAGCGCTTGCTACAGGGAGACAGAATACTAACAGCACATGGTTTGCTATCTCCCATGACTGCAATGTGGGATTTACATTTTGTGTTGGCCTACATACTTTATCCTAGGGAGGAGGGAAGGGAGGTAACATTCATACACACACATATGACGAGAATATTTAGTGGCATTTGTGTGTCTGTACATGTGTTAATTTCAAGATGTGTATACAAACGAATGAAGTGCTTGTCTGTGGGGAAGAAGGGCAGGTGAGCGAAGTGGTGTCAGAAGCACAGTGTTGATATCATTAAGGCATTCTGATTTAAGGACCACGATGACGGACAAATCAACCAATTCGTGTTTAGTGATGGTTTAGCACATTTTTGTGATCGCAATCTGAGTTTTGAAACAAGATCCTTACTCACCATTTTTGCATAGAAAATGATATGAGAACATACCCTCTCCCCCCAGGAGTCTCTTTCTTGTGAGGGTAGCTTGCATTTCAAAAAGGAGACTGCAGTCACAAAAAAGGGGCATAAGCCATGGCCCAGGATGTGGATTGCTAGGACAGAATAAAACTGGTCCATTTCAATTCAACAACCTATTCATGTACCTAAATGTTCTTCATGCAACCATTATAGCAGCAATTAAATATGTAGTACAAATCACCCTCTCTCTCTCTTTTCTTCTTTAGAATAATAAAATACAAGATTTGGTAAGCAGGATAGAAATGGCTTCCCAAAACCTGTCCCAAGACCTGAAGACGATTGGACAGAAATTCCTGAGTAAGATTCAGGAACTCCCTCAGTCAGGGTTCTTCAACATTATTGCGTTTACCGTTCTTCTTCTGTTCATTGGTAAGTAGTGCTCCAGATACTAAGGAAAGGGTTTAAAGGGATACATGCCACCTACAGGCCAAGGACCAGATATTAAATATACTTAATTTCAAAGAAACAATTCAAAGAACATGTTCTCATAGATCAGTGAAGTCTGCTGTTTAGATGATGCCTTGGATTTTGATACGATTTGGTATTTTGTCTGCATGGATGAATATGTTCTTGGGAAATAACAGTCAAACTAGTTCTAGGTGAAAACATTTTAATGGACTAACTCAGTACATCTGGGGCTAATTCAGTAGCCTGGAGAGCATAGCTCGGGAAAGCTAGTCACAGACGTAATGAGTTAGTTCAATATTTTGTTGACCTAATTTCTACATATTCACGTGAATTAACATTGCGACCACAAGATTTTGCTAGGGAAATAAGTAAAGGCCTCCATACACATCATGCTTATGCCACATTACAATTTTGTCTAGACTTTATTTAATGAACTCCTTTTTCTTATTAAACTCTAAACCAAAGCTCCCCCGCTGAATAATGCTATGAGCTTCCTGGGATATTAAGTTCCACATTTAGCCTCCCAGGAACTTTAGTGATCTTGCCCCTCTTCCAGCGGAGTGGAACTTGGCTGTTACTAGCATGGAAGGAAAAATGATCACCTCTCCCCCCACCACAATTCAGACAAAGGGACTGTGGAACTGGCTACCAGCAGCAGGTGTGATATAAGGAGAAATGGATGGTAGATCCACAATACAATGGGCACTGCCCAAATTTTATGCCCGAGGTTCAGTGGGAATGGCACAAAAGATAGAGAAAGGAAAAGCTGCCCTGAAGAGCACCAGAGTGTATTACACGCTGCCGACACCACTCTGTGTGTTTTAGAGGGCAACTTTCAAAGCCATTTATGCAGACTAATAGTGATTGCCACGTGTACACTGGTTATCTGCAAGTTGCCCTACTTCAATTAAGGCCAACAGAACAAGGAGTGTTCCGCAATGCTTGTACCATTAGCCTCATTTAGGGGAGGTGTTCTGGAGGGGTAGGGGAGGAGAATGTTTGGAACAGGATAGAAAACTAGCATGTTTAGATTATATTTTCAAGTCTACGTGCATTATTTTCCGAAGATGTTCTTACCTGGCACCAAGAGCAGTTGAAAGTGTCCGGGTACTTGATATCCATGACAAATTTCAAAATGACTCTCATTTGCCCACAAACTTAAAGGTGATGCAGAGTCCTTGAGTAAAAAAAGAACCTACAGATTTGGTTCATGCGGAGAGTGTGAAAACTGCCCCCTTCCGCCCCCCACCCACCCACTAGCCCTTTCAGCTTGAGTTTATTGAACAGAGACAGCAGTAATGAAATTATCCTCTCACATTTCTGTCTCTAGATGCCCCAATATGAAGTTAACACAGGCAGCAGCATCTTCTTCTTGCTGCTTTGATGGCAATTAACCTCTGTTTGTTTCCAGTAAACCAGAGTTTCTCTTTGCATGTTAAACAGAAGCTGATCAATTGCTCTCTTCTCCCATTCCTCTTCCTAGTTGCTGTGCTGCTGATGGTTGTAATCGCCTGCAGCTACTACTGTTGCGGGGTTAATAAGAAACACAGGCTCATCAAGGTTGAGCCAACCCCGGATGTATGAAGACCCACAGAAGATGTTCCGAGGAAGCAGCTGGTCCTACCTGCATGGGCTGGCACTCAAAAGAAGCAGCTCCCTACCACCGTCCTCCAATCACCACCGTTATGTCAGCTCATTCAAAGTCACCTTAGTAACACCATTCAACAGAAACAACTGGTGAGAGGGGAAAAAAAAACAAACCCAAAAAAACAGAGTCTCGTTGGGATGTCTGCCAAAGTCCGTCTTTAGACCCCAAAAAAAAGAGACTGCTACTTTCTAAATGACTATGCGCAAAACAAAAAACAAACATTAACTTAGCATCCAAATAAAGAACTATAAAAAAAAATGTTAAAGATACTGGAATAACTGCAAATAAAACCATATTTACATTTTCTTTGATGACAGCTAAAGAAAAGAACAAGCAGACACAAACTGTGTGGAGGAACCAAGGATGAATTTTATATCTCTGTCTTCCACTAGTTACATTTTTCACTTTACTATTTCAATCCCTTATCATCGGATTTTTTTTAAATTATTTAAAGAGACTGGAAATACATTTTATGGACATGACAACTAAAAACAGGATCACCTCTTTCAGTTCTGATTGTGGGGAGAAAAACTACTTTTTTCAGGAGATTGCAAACTAAATATTTCTTTTGAGATTTGTTTTATGAGGACTTCCACAATTTATTGTTCCTACTGTGTACTGTACATTTGGCAATACTTATATTTTTATTGGTAAAATGGAGGAATTTTAAGAATATAAATAAGTTATGGATGCTAAGATCATCCTGACAATGTCATTTACTATTTCAATCCCTTATCATCGGATTTTTTAAAATTATTTAAAGAGACTGGAAATACATTTTATGGACATGACAACTAAAAACAGGATCACCTCTTTCAGTTCTGATTGTGGGGAGAAAAACTACTTTTTTCAGGAGATTGCAAACTAAATATTTCTTTTGAGATTTGTTTTATGAGGAATTCCACAATTTATTGTTCCTACTGTGTACTGTACATTTGGCAGTACTTATATTTTTATTGGTAAAATGGAAGAATTTTAAAAATATAAACAAGTTATGGATGCTAAGATCATCCTGACAATGTAATTTACTATTTCAATCCCTTATCATCGGATTTTTTTTTTAATTATTTAAAGAGACTGGAAATACATTTTGGGGTAGATTTTTAAAAAGAGCGCGTTCGCGTACTTTTGTTTGCGCACCAGGCGCAAACAAAAGTACGCTGGATTTTAGAAGATACGCCGGCCCATAGGCCGCCGGCGCGCGCAGACCCCCGGGACGTGCGTAGGTCCCGGGGTTTTGGAAGGGGGTGTGTCGGGGGGCGGGACCCGATGACGCGGCGTTTCGGGGGCGGGGCGTGGCGTTTCGGGGGCGGGACCGTGGGCATGGCGCTGGCCCGGGGGCGTGGTCCAGGCCTTCGGACCAGCCCCCCGGGTTGGAGCACGGGGCGCGCGTAGATTTACGTCTGCTTCTCGCAGGCGTAAATCTACGGACAAAGGTAAGGGGGGGGTTTAGATAGGGCCGGAGAGGTGGGTTAGGTAGAGGAAGGGAGGGGAAGGTGAGGGGAGGGCGAAAGAGAGTTCCCTCTGAGGCCGCTCCGATTTCGGAGCGGCCTCGGAGGGAAAGGTGACAGGCTGCACGGCTCGGCGCACGCCGGCTGCCCAAAATCGGCAGCCTTGCGCGCGCCGATCCAGGATTTTAGAAGATACGCCACGCGTAGGTGGCGTATCTTCTAAAACAAAGATTTTAGAAGATACGCCACGCGTATCTTCTAAAATCCTGGATCGGCGCGCGCAAGGCTGCCGATTTTGGGCAGCCGGCGCGTGCCAAGCCGCGCAGCCTGTCACCGTTCCCTCCGAGGCCGCTCCGAAATCAGAGCGGCCTCAGAGGGAACTCTCTTTCGCCCTCCCCTCATCTTCCCCTCCCTTCCTCTACCTAACCCATCCCCCCGGCCCTATCTAAACCCCCCCTTACCTTTGTCCGTAGATTTACGCCTGCGAGAAGCAGACGTAAATCTACGCGCGCCCCGTGCTCCGACCCAGGGGGCTGGTCCAAAGGCCTGGACCACGCCCCCAGGCCGGCGCCATGCCCACGGCCCCGCCCCCGAAACGCCACGCCCGCCCCCGAAACGCCGCGTCATCGGGTCCCACCCCCCGACACGCCCCCTTCCAAAAACCCCGGGACCTTCGCGCGTCCCGGGGCTCTGCGCGCGCCGGCGGCCTATGGAAAATAGGCGCGCCGGCGCGCAAGGGCCTGCTCGCGTAAATCCGGGCAGATTTATGCGAGCAGGGCTTTTAAAATCCGCCCGTTTATGGACATGACAACTAAAAACAGGATCACCTCTTTCAGTTCTGATTGTGGGGAGAAAAACTACTTTTTTCAGGAGATTGCAAACTAAATATTTCTTTTGAGATTTGTTTTATGAGGACTTCCACAATTTATTGTTCCTACTAGGGGTCATTTTCAAAGGAGTTACGCATGTAAATGTGACATACTATCGTAGCAATTTTCAAAAGCTATTTACTCGAGTAAAGTGCACTTACTTGAGTAAATCCTATGGACAATTCAATGGCATATATTGTAGCAATTTTGAAAAGCCCACTTACTTGAGTAAATTGTATTTACTCGAGCAAAAACCAGTTTTCTCTAGTAAATGCTTTTTAAAATCTACCCCAAAGTGTACTGTACATTTGGCAATACTTATATTTTTATTGGTAAAATGGAGGAATTTTAAAAATATAAATAAATTATGGATGCTAAGATCATCCTGACAATGTCATTTACTATTTCAATCCCTTATCATCGGATTTTTTTTTTAAATTATTTAAAGAGACTGGAAATACATTTTATGGACATGACAACTAAAAACAGGATCACCTCTTTCAGTTCTGATTGTGGGGAAAAAAACTACTTTTTTCAGGAGATTGCAAACTAAATATTTTTTGAGATTTGTTTTATGAGGACTTCCACAATTTATTGTTCCTTCTGTGTACTGTACATTTGGCAATACTTATATTTTTATTGGTAAAATGGAGGAATTTTAAAAATATAAATAAGTTATGGATGCTAAGATCATCCTGACAATGTCAGATCTTAAATCAATGATCTCTTCTAGTATTTCCAGTAGTTGCTGTGTTTTTAATTGAGCTGCACATTTATCTGTACAAGAGAGCAGAAAAAAAGGCAGCTGAGCAATTTCATGGACAAAAAAAATACTTTAATATATATTAAAAGGACAACAATTTGAACTCTTAAAAATTATACCATCAATAAATTTTGGAAACTAGCTACATGGCAATCACATTCAAAGACTTGAGGATCCAGTGGCCCTTAAAGGGGTACTTCACGTTGAAGTGCATTCCAGGTGTTGCAGAGTAACAACATAAAAGGGACCACAGTAAAATGATTTCTGTGCCGTGCCATTGTCTAACAGAAATGGAGCTGTGATGTTCGAGACAGGGATATCATCTTGCTGAAGTAAGAGACAGCAGGACAGGGAGAAAGCTCATGCCAAGATAATGGTGGAATTATGCCAACTGGGTAGCAAAGATCATTAGAGTCTATGCACTGGTTGGCACCAGAATGAGACTAAATACAAGCCTATCTCCAGTACTACATGCATGTGCTTTATGGGTCTCATGCATTGTTTCCCCATACAATGTGCCTCTGCAAAACAATTCTGGATGTCTCTGGCTTTTTAGGTGTTACAAAACAACTAGTCTACCTTTCAGTCACACCCTCCTTTGCTCACATCTTTAAGCATATAAGAGGCAAAAAGCTTTAATCTACATCCAAAACCTGCACTAACCATTTTAAGGTGCAAGAGAAAAGGAAAACCACTGGATTTGTATTTTTCTATTTTCCTAAGTCATGAAAATGAAGAATTTGACTGTTTTCATACTACCTGTTTGATGAATGTAAATATTCTGAACTGTTTTGTATTGTGATAGAGATAAGATTGTATATAATAAATATCTGAAAGGTTGATGCTATCTGTTCAATTGTATTTTCCTGACTATTCTTTCTGGCTGTCAATAGCTTACTGAACTCAAGTCCTTTTAATGGCAGTATGTAGTATGGTAAAAGTGTTTTTATCTGATAATTTTCTTTCCTCGTGTCCTGCTAGACCAATCCATTACCCTTTGGATTTCCTCATTCCTCAGCTGCCAGTCACAGAGATCACACACCCCTTATGCAATCAGTCTTTTGCATAAAAGGGGGAGTAGTCAGTGGCCCTGGTCAGCAGCCTCAGTCAGAGCAATCAGACAAGAAATCTCAAGTATGCCCTTTCTTTCAGTTCTTATTACATTTTTTATGATCGCTTGAGATCATCCCCTCCTCAGGGGAGGGCAAAGAGGGAGCATGGAGAGAGAAAGAGAGAGAAAGAGAATTGAGGGCTAGGCCCTTGTCCAAGCTTTTCTGTAGAAGGTCCAAGATTTGCAATACATCCATTTTCCATGGTCAGATTCCATTCTCTTGACAGTCCACCTCAAACAACCACCAGATTCTGACATACGCTAAGGAGATTAAGTTTTTACATGCTTTCAGCATTGTGGCTAGTATGGATATTTCTTGCGAGTATCCTGTTTTGAAGTTGTACCTTCTCAAGAGCCAGACCATATCCCAAAGATGGAGAAGGTTCTCCTGTCTGTACCAGGCCCTGTCCTGGCTACCCCTGTTCTCAGGGTTGCCACACACTGTCTTATCAGGCCTTCTTCTTGGTCAGACCAGTGTTGCCGCCATCATTTTTATAGGTGGCCTTATCTTCTTTATCCTTCCTTATGTATCAGTCACCAAGATGAGAATATTAACCGAAGACTGACCTTGTGTATCAGATGGAAGCAGGTCACTGTATCCTTGGATTCCACATTGCAATGACTGACTTCTAGGTCTGGCCTGCACCTCCTGACAAGATCCTTACAAATATCTTCTCTTCCTACCAGATGTCATACTGCTAACTGGGACCCAGACTGGGTTAACACATGTCTATTCTTGGGCCACGCATAGTCTTTAATCTTGGCCAGAGAATCCTCTGTAGTATTCTGATGACCCTCGATTGTGCTTTGTTCAATAGTTCTAGTGCTGCCTCTTTTAGCCCAGCTTAGATGGGCCAGTATGGCCAGAGATCAGAGTGTCCCTTGGGCGGTCATTACTCTGCTTTCCCTATGGGGTGATGCTCTGATACCAGGTAACCTCTTTTTCTCCCCATCCTGACTACTTAACAGTGTATATTAGGGTGCTTTGAAAAGGTTTTTTCTATGAAACCAAACTAATTGAGTAGAAAAATCATTACTGCACTGTGAAACTGCTCTAAATAGAGTTGTAAAACTATTCAAGATTGTTGGCATGCCAGAATAAGTTGAAATGCTAGAATGTAGGCCAAAAGCTAAAAAGTATGTTGAGTTTAATATGACATATCGTTCCTGCCTTTACATTTTATTTATTTAGCATTTTTTTATATACTGAGGTATAGCAGAGTTGCCTTCACTCCGGTTTACATTTATAACAACCTGTTACATTAAAAAATTTAAAATGTAATTTTAACAATAAACTGAGAACTGGCATATAATGTAGTATAAACAAAACAAGATATACAAAAGGATAGGTACATTGAAATATCTGAGTTCAAATCATAAAAGGAGACATCTGTAGCTTGAAAGCAGGAGAGATTGTCATAGGGGGAGATTGAATGTTAGAAGGCTATGGGATTATATTTTAAGATCATTGTGCATGCTGTCATTAATAGTTTGGCTGAGTAGCCAGGCTTTTAGGTCTTTTTTAAAAGATTTTATGTTTTCTTGAACGGTTAGGTAATGAGGTAACGAATTCCATAACTTTGGGCCAATGATGGAAATGGCTCTGTTTCTGGTGGAAGACAGTTTGGCATGTGGAAGTGATAGAATCACTAGTTGAAGTTTACTAGTTGTTCTTGTGCGTAGAGAACAATGGATATGTATGATGTCATCAAGGGCAGTGTAGTCTGCTTTATAAATTGCTTTATGAAGTATTGAGAGAACTTTGAATTCTATTCTGTTCTCTATTGGGAGCCACTGTAATTGGTTGAGAACAGGTGTAATGTGTTCAGATTTTCTTTTACCAGTCATGAGATAAAATTATAATTCCAACCAATTAGGAAAATGTTATGCAAACAAACTAGCTTATTGGTGTGTAAATTGGATGTGGCTATCTATTTAATTTGGTGTGTATTTAATCTGGCAGTGCTCTCTGAGACTACTAGCAAGTCAATTCAAAACAATCTCACACTCTCCTGAATTATTACATATTTTATCTAAAATAAAGTTCTTTCTTAAGATGCCAGTGTTTAAGCATTTATTTATAGAACCATAACAAGGGTCCTCAGTCTGAAATGAGGCACCCTGAAGTCCCTGCTCATTCCTCTTAAATCTAGTATGGGCACATCATCTTTGCCCTTCCTTGGCCCCACAAAGTAAAGTGAACACACACTCTATCCCTTTCCTGGTGGCAGGATTGGAATTATTGCTTTAAGTTCTGTATCCTTTGCAGGGATGCTTCTACTACAAACACTCTGAACTGCCAAACATGGGGGAAAATAAAAAATAAATCTGGAGCTGGGGTGGCATCATTGTGCAAGAACACCTTTAAAGTTATATTTGGAAAACATTGGCTCACTAAAATATGAGCCACTTCCAAGGAAAGTAGAGTTAAATTGCTGCCTTGACTTACTAGCGGAGGGGCTTAGAATATTTTATTGGGCAGAGTAGCTACCATCCACAGCTTCAGGTGGGTTGGTCCTCAGCCTCTTGGCCCCACAAAAGGACTAGAATCTCCCTCTAGATACCTGTGACGTTACCGACCCAGCCTCCTTGCCCTTATGCTGGTACTTTTTTATTTTATTTATTTATTGAGTTTTATATACCGTCATTCGGTTTCGCCATCACAACGATTTACTGTTTTGATGTTTAACAGGATGTTTAAAAATTCACGTGCTTGTTAAAATATTTATTGTAGGCGTTATAAGATAGTTCGGTTGTTGAACTGTACAGGTTAAATTACGTGCTTTGGATTGGTTCTACATGTTTATATGGGTCGGTAGGGAGGAAGTTATAACAGAGTCATTGGCTGTTGGTAGGCTTTGGTGAACATCCTAGTTCTTTTTTGAAGGTTTTCTAAGTCCTCACATGTTCAAATGACCTCTTTCCTCTGCCTGCCTTTGTGGCTTGGTTTTGCCTAAGTCCTTTACTAGATTCTCTAACTTCACCAACAAGGAGCCCCATCTCCGCTCCCAAACGGAAGCTTACACAGACATGCCTTAGATGCTGAGTCCGCTGCCCAATTATGGAGCCACAGTAGTCTTCTAATTGCCATCTCAAAGGCAATCGACCTTCAGGATAACTTGACCATGTCATACAATATATGTGCCAAAAAGGCTACCGCCAATTCTCTGGTATTGCTGAACACAGCTTAGGGTAGCTTGAGCTAATAACTCCAGAAAATAGAGTCCTGAATTGTCATGTCCACTGTGGCGAAGGCCTGCTTTAGAACCGCCTCTGTCTTCCTTCCTGGGGTCCCTCAAGGCCCCCAGGAAGGAAGGGCACCTTCCTCTATGGGATGGTGGTTTTGCAAGCCATAGCTGACATGAGCATGTTCACTCTTGGGACGCGCAGCAGCTAATTCTTCTCATCCTCAGGGAGAGGATATAATCACTCCATTATCCTGCCGCCTTTGAGCCGCCCTGAGAGAAGTTCCATTCTGACAGTACCATCCATCTTAGGACCTCATTTAATGAAATAGTTCTTGTGGGCTTACTAATGACCTGTAAGATATAGGTTGCCCTCCGACATGTCCTCTGTTTTAGTGTTTGCTGTTTTCAAGGCTGTCTGAATGCTGGTGATGAAGTCTGCAAGTTCTTCCTCAAAGAGCACTGTCCTTCCTGAGAACTCCTGGGTACACGCGGCGCAGATCTGACTGCCAGCCATCCTTCTCCTGGAGTCTGGCGCGGTGGTCATACCAGGCAAATCCCTCCACTTCCACGTCTCCTGTGAGCAGTTAGGGGCTCCAGTTCTGTTCCCCAAAGATCCATGGTCTAGAGATTTTGCACTTGCCATAAAGCCCATCTTCTACATAGCACAGAAAGCCTGGTATATTACGAGGACAAAATCAGGGGAAAACCCTCTAGGGTGAACTCCTGCCGTATCCCTAAGCTGATTCTAGAACAAAGCCCTGCTATGAGTCTATCATACTGTTCCTTTGGGCTGCTTCAGTTTCCCCTTCCACAAGAAGAGCTACCGAGTCTACTTGTCCTGGAATGAGACCTTTTTTCCCTAGGGTAAGGGAAGCAGCATCCATCCATAGCTGATGTTTCACCCCTCCCGAAGCTCTTCCCCTACATGAGAAGAGATACAGTTATGCCCTTCCCAGGTGTCCACATCCAGTTTGCCATCACAAGATGGGCAGAAGGAGCCTACCTTACTGGGCACCTTCCAAGTGCCAAGGAGCTGCACCTGCTGCCACAGAGTATGTTTTCAGCTGTTAGCGTCTCACTGTATCCAGCACAAATTGTACTTATATAGAGAATCCCCACAAATCCCAGCTCCAAATCCTCTGCCCAGATAGCTTTAGCATTTCTAAATAATTGTAGCAAGGTTTTCACTGTGTCGTTCAAGCACACTGCCAATAGTTAGCTATTCTAGCAACTGCATTTTTTTTTTTTTTTGCACAATGCGGTGCTACCGCTGGTGTACGGGCCTGCCTTAACCCTTGCTGCGGCTCGGTGCGGCCTACACTCTCTTCCTTTTCATGTGCTTCACCCTCTAGCTTACTCACCACCTACCTAATACCGCTGCTCAATGCTGCTGTGCTTTAGACCACTGAAGTCCTCGCTCATATGGTGTAGAAAAACTCTTGCTTTTACTTAGTTGTATTCATCTCAGTCTGAGCAAAGCAGAACACTCAACAACCAAAAAACGGGGGCAGGGAGTCAGAGACAGCGAGCGTGAGAGAGCTCAAGCCCCAGAACAAAACTCTTTTTGATAAAGGCAGGTCCCTCAGGATCACCACTTACTAGGGAAGGAAGTCAACCTAGGAGGGATCCTCAGACCCTCGCAAACAAGGATCCAAGCCCTAGGTACCTACAGCCAGAAAGAAATCTCTGGGAGACAGCTGCACTGGGAAAATCAACCCTGAGAGGTTGTTATCCCAGAAGCTAGTAAACTCCACCAGCCAGGGTGCAACTGATGAATCTGGGAGTAAACAATGAGTTATTCTACCCATGTTTGCAGCTACCTCTGCCTACTTTCCCTTTTATGCAAAAGAGTAACATCATAAGTGGGGTGTGACCTCTGTCTCTGAAAGCTAAGGAATGGGGAAAACCCAAGCAGGTCTAGCAGGAAGAAAAGGGACTGCTGCTCAGCCACCAGGCTGACCCTGCAGGTACACTTTCAATATTAGTGCTCGGATAGAAACTTGGATTCTAACCTTCAAAAAAATGTACATGAGCAGGCACGATTTTGAAAATCTAGAATCAAAAGTAAATATCATTGTGTAGTAAATAATGATTTCTCCTTTTTCAATGCAAAAATAAAAGAAAAAGAGGTTATTTGACTTTTCTTCACCTGCCAACCAATGGCAGTGCAAATGAGGTGCCACTTTCAGCCCATAAAAGGCTGACAGTTTCTCCAAAGCACGGGTGGGAGAAATCTTTTGGACCCAATGGCTGCACTGAGGGCCCAGTTCAGGTGTGTGGGGGAGGGGATGGAGCCAATGAAGGTCCCTCCTGAGTTTCATTCCAGTTTGAGGAGTTACAACTGCCCGAGAGTCAAGTGGCGACACCACTTCCAGATGTGGATGTCCCTTTCGGGCAGCAGGGACATGCTGTTGCCACTGTGTGTCGGGCGCAGTCTTGCTGTTGCAAGCCAGATCAAAGCCTCCCATTAACTGGATATGACCTGCTGGCTGAAGATTGCCCTCTTTAACATGCAGATTTTGTGCTTTTAGCTGTAAAGAATGTGAGTATAAAGTACACACATTCCCCCTGCTTGTAGATCCACAGTTAATTTTAAAATTGTCCCCAGTCTTAACATACCTGAAAAGAGTGATTAAAAATTCAAAGTGAGCATAAAGTCAGATGCGAATGGAGACTGCTCTGAAGGGCTGGGGGGAGCTGAGATTTTGTGCCAGGGATTTAAAAAATAATTCAAATGCATATTGGAGTTAATATTTCAGGTTTCAGACTTACGAGAAACCACCTATGTCTACAATCAGAATAAACCTACCCTTCATATCAACATCCTCACAATTCCTCTCTGCTCCTCCTCCTGCATCAGGTCATGTGATGCACTCCAGTCCACCATCTGTCTTTCAAACACACACACACAAAACCTCCCCTAAATACAAAGGAGGCAGGAGAAATGGTAGGGATGAGGGCGAGACCAGAATCCAGCACACTGGGCATAAACCAAGCCTTTCAATAGCAACTATCGCACATAGGGCCTCTGACCTGCTAAGCCTCACCCACAATTCTGAAACAGTGTCGGCCCTGCAAGGTAATAATTGACTAGGGCACAGACAGAGATTTGTTTCTGGCATTAGGAACTTGCAGAGGCTTTGCATATTTTTAACCAACAATTCAGAGAAAAGAATCCTCAGAAAGTCCGACTCTTCTGTGGAAAAAGAAAACAGCAGGAGCAAAAGATCACGAGCAAAGACAGTATCTTTAGGTAATAACAGAATGCTTCTTGTCTTTGATTGTTTTCAGTGGAATATGGCAGCTTTCCAAGCAGCTCCACCAGCCTGCAGTTGTCGTCTTTGACTCCTTGTGTTGTACTGCTAATATGGTTGCTGCCATCACTTTGGACATTTATAAATCGGGGATCTGTGTCCAGCCACCTCGGAGTGCGGGGAGGAATGCTAGTACAAGGGTCTGCCCATTCAGCCTGTGCTTAAGCGGTGTCTGGCAGTCAGTTGTTTATTAGATTCTTATTTAAATGTTCTGCTCAGTTACAGCAGCTGAGCAATAACAGTTACTGTGTTCAGGACTTGGGGGTAGAATCAATCAGGGGCGATGAAATGCATTGTAAGGATTCCAAACCAGCGGAGCTTTGTGAGCGTGAAATGAACTGCGTGGATTCCTTGGATCCTCAGTGGTGCCAGACGGAGGGAGAACCAAGATAAGCAGAGTGAAATCTCCAGCTTCGTAAGAAGCACTCAGTTTTCACTGGTTCACTTGGTAAATCGGGTTTTGTGGAAAGGGGAGGCTAGAGCTTAGAAACCAACAAAATTGCCTTTCACCAGCAAATTTCCTGGAAAGTTATTTCATCTAATTAATAAGTAAATAAATAAAGGTCAGAAGGAAAAATACTACATGTCCAGAGGGTGGTGGCAATTTGTATCAATACATGCATAAGTCACACCAATTTTCAAAGCAATCTTACACGCGTAAGGTCACTTTAAAAATTCTCTCACCAAAACTACCGGGATACAATTACACTTGCTGTTAGGGATGTGAATCGTTTTTCAACGATTAAAATCATCATCTGATATTTTTAATATCGTCTTAAATCATTATAGAACACAATACAATAGAAATTCTAACGATTTATCGTTAAAAATCGTTAAATCGTGTTAGTGCGCACTAACAGAAAATGATACAAATTGACACTTTCCAGGTCAGTGAAGGTCAGTTAGGAATGAATATGTATTCCTATTGGCTGGCTGTGCTCTTATCTATTGATGTTACCAAGGTTCCCACTGAGGTAATGGTTGGGGGGATGTGAAATGGAAACAGTTGGAAGCTTGACAAAAAAAGTAATGTGATGATCATCACTCATGTGACTAGAACTTGTTTGTTTATTATTTTTGTTAGCAGGCACGTGAAATGCCTAGGTAGGCAGGCAGTGCACCACTCCAGCAGTCACATCATTGCTTCCTGTGCATTGCATTATGTGCACACATTGACTCCAGCTTGGGGACAAGGCAGGTCTCCTTTACTGCACACATTGACTCCAGCTTGGGGAAAATGGCAGGTCTCCTTTACTGCACACATTGATTCCAGCTTGGGGATAAGGCAGGTCTCCTTTACTGCACACATTGACTCCAGCTTGTGGAAAAGGCAGGTCTCCTTTACAGCACACTGACTCCAGCTTGGGGACAAGGCAGGTCTCCTTTACTGCACCCATTGACTCAAGCTTGGGTACAAGGCAGGTCTCCTTTCCTGCACACAATGACTCCAGCTTGGGGAAAAGGCAGGTCTCCTTTACAGCACATTGACTCCAGCTTGGGGAAAAGGCAGGTCTCCTTTACTGCACACATTGATTCCAGCTTGGGGATAAGGCAGGTCTCCTTTACTGCACACATTGACTCCAGCTTGGGGAAAAGGCAGGTCTCCTTTACAGCACATTGACTCCAGCTTGGGGAAAAGGCAGGTATCCTTTACTGCACACATTGATTCCAGCTTGGGGATAAGGCAGGTCTCCTTTCCTGCACACATTGACTCCAGCTTGTGGACAAGGCAGATCTCCTTTACTGCACACATTGATTCCAGCTTGGGGATAAGGCAGGTCTCCTTTACAGCACACTGACTCCAGCTTGGGGACAAGGCACGTCTCCTTTACTGCACCCATTGACTCCAGCTTGGGTACAAGGCAGATCTCCTTTCCTGCACACATTGACTCCAGTTTGGGGAAAAGGCAGGTCTCCTTTACAGCACATTGACTCCAGCTTGGGGAAAAGGCAGGTCTCCTTTACTGCACACATTGATTCCAGCTTGGGGATAAGGCAGGTCTCCTTTCCTGAACACATTGACTCCAGCTTGTGGAAAAGGCAGGTCTCCTTTACTGCACACACTGACTCCAGCTGGGGAAAAGGCAGATCTCCTTTCCTGCACACATTGACTCCAGCTTGTGGAAAAGGCAGGTCTCCTTTACTGCACACATTCACTCCAGCTTGTGCCAGGGTCAGGGCACTGTGTGCAGGAAGATCACAACACCCCTGGTATCAGGGTTAGGACACAAGTTCTAGTCACATTGACTGATCACATTACTTTTTTTGTCAAGCTACCAACTGTTTCCATTTCCCATCCCCCATATACTGTCAGTGGGAACCTTGGTAACATGAATAAATAAGAGGGCAGCCAATAGGAATACATATTCATTCCTAAACTGACCTTAACTGACCTGAAAAGTGTCAAATTGTATCATTTTCTGTTAGTTTTTTCCGATTAGTGCGCACTAACTCCCGTTAGTGCGCACTAATCGGAAAAAAACGATTTTTAACGATTTATTAACTAAAAAATCGTGCCAAACATGATTTTCTTCTCCTGCCAGACGATTTCGATCGTTAAGACGATAGGGCACACGATTCACATCCCTAGCCATCAATACCAGAAAATTCAAGACTTCATTCAAAAGCTAAACATTGCACCTTCTAGCTTTGACATTCTTCAAAGACTGTAGAGAACTTTCAGTTCTTTAGAACATTAATCGGATAAGGTGTACATTTCCATCAATGGAAAATTAAGAACAGGCCACAGTATGATTGTGGCTATTCATCTGAAAATATAGACCACAAATAATCTATGCTTCTTTATTAGAGGAATAGCAAAATTACATGAACTTCCCTCCTGAAGGCTTTGCATGACTGGTAGATCTTAATATTGCTGTTTAGCTCTCTGAATAAATTGCCATACATAAGAGAGAAAGAATAGTTGAAAGTTATACACCTGTGCAGCTAAAATTAATTTTTTTGGCATTAGAACATTATTAGAGGTGCATTATTTTCTTATTGATGGCTAATCTTATGGCAAAAGAAAGAAGTAGTTTAGTGGTTAGAGCAGCAGTTTATGAACCAGGAGACCAAGTCCCAGTGTCACTTTTTGTGACCTTGGGCAAGTCACTTTACCCTCCATTGCCTCAAGTATAAACTTAGATTGTAAGCCCTCTAGGAATAGAGAAATTTGTATAGTACCTGAATGTAATCCGCTGTAAAAAGTGGAATATAAAAATCTGAAAAAAATATTGAGAATGACCTCTCCTGACACTCCAAGGTGAAAAAAAGAACAATTATGAAATTGCTATAATCATATATTCTATTTATTATTTCTAATGAGGACACTGAATAACAGTATTCCATTCATGTTGGCACCAGCAAAAAGGAGGAATCTGCCATGCTTGTAAACATCTGGTAAGGAGCCAAACATCTCTCCTCTTGTTTTTACACTTAAGTGGTTTGTCCAGGTATTTCTCATTGTCTCCTATAATTGCACACTTTCACATTCACCTTATCCTTTTTTCCAGATACAAATATTAAAAGTGCCCATCGGAGGCAGTACATATTATATTTATTTTATTTTCATAAATTAAAGCTTGCCTTTCTACTATAAGTACCCAAACAAGTTACAACAATCAAAATATCCAATTAAAACTCAGTAAAAATAAATAAATCCATTAAAATAACATTTACCAACATATTACATAAACAAAGAATGTACACTTCTATTTCATTACTATCTGTCTCTATAAAAAGGGAAAGGTGGGAGTTCTTCGTATGCTATGTATACTTACATATGTATTTACAATACAAAAGATGTCATGTATATAACCTATCATTCTTGCAAACATAATAAAGAGATTGGTTAGGTGCCAAATGTACATCATTTAGAAATGCTGTATAAAAGATTTGCTGGTCCACTAAAATATATCACAGTCACCAAAATATCCTGGATAGGATCTGAGAGACAAAGAAAAATCTCAGTTCCTCCACTGGTTAACACGTTTTCATTTAATTTAGTTGATTTGTACTCCATGCATAGACCCCCCTAGAACATGCCCTCCACTTCCAACATGGAACACAAACAGCCCTATTCACAAAGCTGTGTTACCATGTTAATGCATGAAAACACATTAGTTACCCAGTGTTCATTATTTCTAAGAGGACCAATTTATTAATTACATGCATTGTCCATGGTAACACAACTTTGTCAATAGGGCTGTTAATGCATAAAGAAAACAAATTTCAAAACCCATTTATCTGGCCAGCTGCCATTTTACCTGGGTAAAAGGACTATGAAGATTGCCCGCCTTTAACCCAGCTAAAAGTACGTATAGGGTTCCACAGATCACATCCTTCTAGAGCCAGATTAAAAAGAGGCATTACTAGGAGCATGCTTTGGCTGGGATTAGGAAGCAGCACATCTACATTGCATTTTCAAATGTGCACGTACCATTCCTAGCCAAATTTAGGTGCAAAGTCCATTGACCCCACAGGCAATTTGGAAAGGAAAAGAGCATGCAGATTTTTGAAAATTGTACCCAAATACTTTGTTTTGAAAATAGCCACCTTTAGTTTTAGCAAAACAAAAAATAAAGTTGGAGGAAAAGGTTCAAAAGAACAAAGAAGCAACTAGGAGGTATAATATGTGTAATCAGAAACAGTGCTGCAGGCACACACATGGGGCAGGTATCTGCATCTAATGATTTCTACTAATGCTGAACCTATCGCTGTTCACATGCAGAGTACATGACATTTTATCAAAATGTCACTCTGACTCACAAAAGTTTGTTTGGTTTTTTTTAAAGAAAGATTTGGCATTCCAAGCTTTGCTTGGACAGTCTTTTTTTACTTCTCCCTTAGGCAATCGTTTGCAGTGAAACGTGATCCATGTAAGAGATGTTGAATTTTCTTTCTGGAACTGTGACATTTTAGTCCATGCAGGCATATTTTCCCTTTGAAATGTGTCCAAGGAACAAGTACCAGCAGAAATTTACAGCTGCTTTTTCTGCAAATATGTTTTCCCTGCAAATTGCCAGACAATGCATTTAGGGGTAGATTGTAAAAGATTGCACGCGCACGTCCATGTACATGCTCTACCCAGCATGCACACATGGATGCATGATTTTATAACATGTGCACGCGCCAGCGCAAGCATATTATAAAATACTAGGTTGGCGCACGCAAGGGGGGGGGGGAGACTGGACTGGGATGGAACTTCCCAACCCCCTAGCCTGACCTCCCTTTCCCTTCCCCTATCTTGCCCTCCCCGTATCCCTATCCTAAACCCCCAAAATCTTTTACCTACCTTTTGCGCCTGCTTCGAGCAGGAGTGAGTTGCGTGTGCCAGCACCCTGCTGGCACGCAATCCCCCGGCAAATGCCGCTGTGCCGGTTGCCTCTAGCCCCGCCCCTGGACAGCCCCTTTCACAAACCCCGGGACTTAAACACGTCCTGGGGGTTTACACGCATGGCCGGGCCTTTGAAAATTGGCCCAGCGCAAGTAGGTGATTTAAAATCAGGCCCATAGTTTTCACAATGCAAAAGCTGCATGCATTGTTACATCTGCCAGCCTAATTCCACCTCTGAATTTGACTACTTTCCCCCAGCTAAAAGTAAAGCATATGCATTGTTGATCTCCATGCATACTTTTATCCATATACCTGCTAAAAATCTATTGAAAATTGCCCTCTTTAACAAGGGTGGTTAACGCCAGTCCTTGAGAGCCACAAGCAGGCCTGGTTTGTAAGATATCCACAATGAATAGGCAAGAGATAGATCTGCCTGCACTACCTCCATTGTAGGTGAATCTAATCTATATCATGCATATTCCTTATGGATATCCTCAAATTTGATTCTTTGTTATGTTGAGCCTTTTCCTCCAACTTTATTTTTTGCTATATTATTTAGTTGGAGTTTATGCTATTTTGCCTCCCTTTGCTGGGTCCCCTTTAGTTTCAACCAAAATTCCTGATAATCCTAAGTAATATAAGTCTGAAAGCTTTTAGTATATACAAGTGAAGCAAAGACTTACCTTGTCTCCTCTAAATATTTTTCCATATCGCACTATTGCTACTGTCCCAGTCAGATTCATGGATAAATTCCTTGTCAAATACATAAAGTCTTCTATGGTGCCATAATTAACATAAACAAGGTCACCCTGAAGACAAATTAAACCAGAGTTAAGATGATAGATAATGTCATTACATGATTTTTCTGTCTCTTTCTAATCCGTTGTACTTAAAAATTTCAGCTTTATTTTGGTGCTAAGTGTTTTTTTCAGGAAGGTATTTGTGATCTAGTCTAGTAGAAAGAGTACAGCACTAGAGGTAAGGTGACTCTAAAAGTCTTATGTGTCTACTTTCACCATTAACAAATCACCTTATCTCCCCTGCTTCACAGCTGTAAGTTGGTAATAAGATCATTCCTCCATCTCCCAGTTCTCCTAATGTTAGTTCTTAAGCATTGAAAAAAGCTAAATTCTAGAGGTGGCTGAGGTGTTATGGAGCTGAAAGCACTTTATTTATAAAACATGTATCTACCGCTATTCCAAAGTCATAGCAGTTAATTAAAAACATTCATAAATATTTTTTACTTTCCAGTACTGATACTATTCTAACAATTACATAAATGAACTAAAAACATATTTTGTCAAAACATATAGAGCAAATTAAAAAGAGCACATCTAAAAAATAAAATAGAATAAATCCACAGAAACTCTTCTTAGATGAAAAGTGGTATATAAAAAAACAAAGATTACTAATTATGTAAGACAGCAATATAAAAGGAAGTTATTATTCATATTATTTTGAAAAGCTCTGACAGATTTATTTATTTCAGCCTTTATAAGGAGGCCTAAACCAGCCATACAATAAATTCTGTACAACCAGAATGATGACTTGCCCCAAAGGGTTTGCCTCAGGATATAAAAGACTTTCCCCAGGTCACTTTGGGTGATAGTAGCAGGACTTAAACTTGGGTGCCCTGGTTCTTAGCATGTTAGCCTGTCCAGTCCTATCCACTCTAGAGTCTTCACAACATAGATACAGTTTCTCCCCTGTTCTAGATCCCAGAATGGGCCCAAAAAACAGCAGGGTAGGCGATCCAGTACAGCCGTGAGGAAAAAAACAAAGAAATGGATGCCACAAGATAGTCCTTTTCAACGTTTAATCAAGGAGACGTTTATAAGAATTTTACGTCTCCTTGATTAAACGTTGAAAAGGACTATCTTGTGGCATCCATTTCTTTGTTTTTTTCCTCTAGATCCCAGAATGACAGCTTTCAAAAGGATGGGTATACACCAGTGTCCAGAGAGGAGCTGGACAGTGAAAGATCACCACATGAAATCATTTTAGAATTGATCTGAAAAATTAATTCACCTTTGGGCCGATACAGTACAGTACGCTCCGACGGAGCTCACTGTTAACCTGCCATTGGACTAGCGTTTTCCCTTACCCCTTATTCAGTAAGAGGCGGAAAACGCGCGTCCAACCCGCCGAACCTAATAGCGCCCTCAACATGCAAATGCATGTTGATGCAAATGCATGTTGATGGCCCTATTAGTCATTCCCGCGCGATTCAGTAAGTAAAATGTGCAGCCAAGCCGCACATTTTACTTTAAGAAATTAGTGCCTACCCAAAGGTCGGCGCTAATTTCTTCCGGCACCGGGAAAGTGCACAGAAAAGCAGTAAAAACTGCTTTTCTGTGCACCCTCCGACTTAATATCATGGCGATATTAAGTCGGAGGTCCCGAAGGGTAAAAAAAAAAAGAAACATTTTTTTTAAATGGGTCGAAAACCGGACGCTCATTTTTGCTGGTGTCCGGTTTCCGAGCCCATGGCTGTCAGCGGGCTCGAGAACCGACGCCGGTAAAATTGAGCGACGGCTGTCAAACCCGCTGACAGCCACCGCTCCATGCCAAAAGGAGGCGCTAGGGACATGCTAGTGTCCCTAGCGCCTCCTTTTCCCCGTTTCTACCGCTGGGCCTAATTTAAATACTGAATCGCGCGCACAGGCGAGTGGCCTGTGCGCGCGCTGGGAGAGCAGGCGTTCACCTGCTCTCCTGCAGACTTTACTGAATTGGCCCGCTTGTTAGGAAAACATCAAATTAGGAAATACCAATTGTTTTATTAATCCCAAAGAAACATTAGAAAGACTGCCCTAGTTTGACCTCTAAGAAGTTTCATGCATTCAAATGTCGGTTTACTATCCTACAATAATTTTTTTTTTAAATTAATAAAAATGTTTTATTTAAAAAAAAGTGCTCTGAAGTGCTATTGTGTGTCCTTTCTCATAATTACATCTCAGGGTCTGGATGTCCAAAACATTATATAGATTTGTCAGAGTCCTTGGCTCAATCACAGACTCCATTTTGTGATAGCATAGAAGTATCCAGTAAACAGCATAATGTCTGAGGAATTGGGGGTTTGGACTTGCTGGGGATGGGGGTGGGATTAATGTGTTTTAGTATATTTACTATGATGCTGTTAATTATTTTATTATGTATTTTTTATATGCTTTGCATTTATATTCTGCTATTTATATGTAATTAAATTGGGAGGAAGTGTTATTTTATGGGTTGTGTAATGTGCCTCATCACTTTCCTAGTGAGAGTGATGGCTGGGTAGGCTACATTTAGGATTGTTTACATTATTTTTATGGGGCAATCCCCAAATCTGTGTCCCTTTCCAGTTTAGTAATATATTTTGGGTTGGGGAGACATAGGAATTTCCATGTTCTGGAGTGTTATAAACATGTTTGTATGTTTGAACCTGACCACTGGATGGTATTTGGTATAATACTTTTATTGGTTATTGGTATGAGTATAGGCATCTGAGTTGGAGTGTTTATGGTGATCTTGTCCCCTTAAATGTATGAGATGCTTTGATTGGTTGGGTGGTGTTCCTGGAAGGTACAATTCTGGGTCAAATTGGCAGTAGTAGCTCTTTTTAGGATGGAGCTGGGAAAGAGATATAGTTGTCCTCGAGTAGCCAGCCTATGGGCTGGTGAAGCCTGGGGATCCCTCCAGTATGGAATGTGTCTTGCAGGGGATTCCCCCACCCACCAGGGAAAAGTCCTGAGGCAGTCCTCCACCTGAGAAACTGATGGGAAGAGGATTTGGAGGAGAGGCGATTCTGCCCACGAAGAAGAGAAATCTTGGAGGAGAAGGAGTGTCCTGAAATAAGGGGAACTTCCAAAGAGAACTAGAGTATGGAGGAGACTGGAGAATCCTACATATTGTCCAAGTAGCGAGGCCCAGGACAACAGAAGATAGATCCTGAGGTCATGAGGTTATGAGTAGCCCTTGTAGTAGGGTGTTAGTGACCGGAGGGGTACTCAGGAATATAAGCTTCATGTCCCAAAGTTGAGAGAAGGAAAGATGGAATAATAGAGGAATAAAAGTACTAAATTCTGTTCAAGTGTAAACTGAGAGAACGGTATTACAAACTTTAGAGTACCATGTAGATTTTAGTAATGTATGTTTGGCACCCCTATCGAGTCTTGCCACCAGATATCACTGTCCCTTAGAACACACTTTAATGAGAAGCCATCCATACCACTCAGTCCCTCTCACTTGAAGAGAGTGGATTGGATGCCTGAAGAGTATTTAGCCCAGCCATTTTAAGACATCGTGGAATTCAGGTAGAGAGAGGTCAGAGAGCAAGATATATTTTTTCCACACTCTGGTGAGGCCTCCCAGTCTCACCAAAGGAGTTTCTTTTAGAAGTGACACCTCTCTGTTTACTCCCTGCCTGAGGGTCCTTCTCCTATTTTGCAGAGAGATAGATTTTAAGCCTGATACCCCTTTGGGGTGAAGGAGCTCTCTACAGGGAACCAAAGACCTGTGAGCCTACTTCAAATCCTAGATAGGCAAGCACTGGGAGAGACAGTAAGGGTAAAGAAGATATCCAGTTTAACATCTGAAAGTATTATTTGGACTTAAGAAAAGTGGGGAGATTTTTGGATCCCCCTTCCCCACTGGGATTTCAGAGTTGAAAACTAACTTGATCCCAAAGATTTTCCCCCAAGAGAAATCCCCTAAAGTAACAACTAAATTATGAAAGAAGATCAAGAGCAGAGGACTCCAAACAGATCTCCACCAGAACCAAGAACCAGGACAGGCTGGGTGTCCGAGGAAGAAGATGACCAAAGGTACAATTTTTTAAGTGATTTTGAAGACTCCTTTATAGGATTCCTGAACAGTAGGGGTGTGCATTCGTTTTGAACTTATAGGTAAAACGCAACTTTTTTTTTTTTTAACTTAAAAAAGTGATGAGGCGAAAACGATCGGATTTCCAACTTATTCAACATAGCTATGTTGAATACGTTGGAAATCGCGATTGTTGATCCAAAATAAAAATTTAAACCCCTCACCTTCCTTAATCCCGCCCCAAAGACTTACCACAACTCCCTGGTGATCCAGCGAGGAGTCAGGACGCCATTTCTGAACTCCTTTGCGAGGAGCACGTGACGTCAGCGCCACGTCGGAGTGACGCGGCGTCACGTGATTCCCCGCGGGTCAGGAGGCCCCCCCAAGCTGGCCAAAAGTTCCTTTTGGGTTGAACGAGGATCCAGGAGCGAACCCGCGGGGAATCACATGACGCCGCGTCACTCCGACGTGACGCCGACGTCACGTGCTCCTTGCAAAGGAGTTCAGAAATGGCATCCTGACCCCGCTGGACCACCAGGGAGTTTTGGTAAGTCTTGGGGGGGGGATTAAGGAGGGTGAGGGGTTAAAAATTTTTATTTGCACATATGGACATAGACTCAACTTATGGAATTCTCCATATGTCCATATTGACCGCAAATGGGACCCCCTTTCGACTTATGGACTTATGAACTTAAACTTTTGGTCTGCACATCCCTACTGAACAGCCACTGGGAGAGTTTGTACAATTAATATAACCATGGGCTCTACCCAGAGGTCTGGATTAAGGATACCTACCTACTAAGGAAAATCATGAATGTACCATCAATCAGACTCACACTTCTGGATAATGGACTTTAATTTATTATTATCAATCAGTAAACACCCAGACCTGGTCCTGACTGAATTATTACAGCCTCTCACCTCACAGGAAGCACAAAATGACCATATATACTCATTGATGACCTTTTCTCAGCATCTGGGCCATAAGCGAGAGCTTCCCCCCATAAAAAGAGTAACCTCCCAGGGAATAAGAGTCAGTGTGGAATGGAATGGTTATCTGGAGCAGCCCCTGAAGAAATAAATCCGTTGTGGGCCCTTAGGAGGATACTACCTCCAAAGAAGGGGTTTACGTATGTTTTACTCTGACTGTGTATCCTATGAACTTTTATCGGAGAATTTTTAAAGCCCAGCGTGCACCAAAACCAGAAGATACATAAGTATGTCTGACCAGCGCACACTGAGCATATTTTAAAAGTCACCCATATATGCATGTATCTCCCAGTAGATGCACAAATAAAAAGTTGCAAAAAAGTGGCAGAGCATGGGCATTCTGGGACTTTAACATGATATGTGTGCGTAAGTATTTATGTGCACAAGCACAGCAGGGGTCCCCTGCCGCATAACTTTACTACTGTAATGCATACCTAGATTTAGCCCAGAGGCTCCGTAAATTTAGACAAATTGCTGGGTTTCTGGGCAGGACCATAAAATCTCCGGGTGCACAATGACGATTTCAGCAACAGCAGTGCAGAAGAGAGGAGATAGAGAGAGAGCGCACTATACAAGGGAGAACGTGATTTTATTGATATGTACCACTGGTAGACGGCCACTTTCAACTCAGGGTGGGTTGGGTAGGAGGGGGCGGTGTTACATTGGTCTTCACCGGCTCTATGTATGAGGATTGCAGGGGCCCGTGGTAAAGAATACCTGTTGTTGTCTGTTGGGGGAGGGAAGAGAGAAAGTGTGTTGTCGCAATACCAGCTTTCCTCCCCCCACCCCCGCTAATCTTGAGAAATCTCAGGGTGAGCAGAACTCAAAAGTTGCCAGGTATGCTGTTATGGATGGCACGTATGTAATAAAATAAAACATTCTAGGCTAGTCAGTGGGGTTTTAAGGGTTGGTGCTAACAGGTTAAAAAGAAAGGCTCTTTAACCTGGAAGTTAAGAAGTCCAATCCCTTACCTGGATGAATAGGGAGCAAACTAGGGAAAATGGTAATTGCGTCAGTGCAAATGTCTACTGAAATCCCCCCACTTACACATTATGCGCATCCATTTAAAATTGTGTGCACATGTACACGCATACAGCCTATTTTATACCACGCGCGTAATTTATAAAATGGCCACGTCCTTTGGCGTGAGCTGGCATACGCGCATATATGTGTGCCCACATGCCGGTATCAAACTTACCATCTCTGTATTCAGTACTGAATGTTTATCCTATGCTAAAATGTATATAGGAGCAGGTTGTAAAATCCAGAAATAAAGTTAAGAGTTGTGGTTATACCTGGGAGTGGTATGACTGTTTTTGTGATACTTTATTTATGCCAGCATTAATAAAAGACAGGTAGGGAGAACTGCCAATGCATTACCTGACAAGTCAAGGGAAAGGGGGCTATCTGACCCTGACCTCCTCATGATTTCTTTACTTCATTTGTTTAGACGAGGCTTGGATTCTGGGCATTGCTTGTATTACCTGACATTTCTTCTGCCTATGATACCTATGATCACCACATCCTATTATACCATCCTAAGGAATGTGGCTTTGCTGGTATGGATCTGTCTTGATTTGAGTCTTATTTATTCAGGTACACCCAACAAGTCAGGACTGGAAATGTCAATGATAGATCGCTTTGGTCTCCCATGAAGACAGGCGTACCACAAAGGTCGGAGTTATCCTCTATGCTTTTTAATATCTATATAGCTTCAATATGTAAACTTTTAGCCAACATTTGCAAAGGCTATAAAATCTATGTGGACAATATACAATTCTTCCTTTGCAGTCAACTTGACTAGTGAGAAAATTCTGGAGATTTGATTATCCACAGTACAGAAATAGCTATTCTTTAATAAACTTGCCCTGAATATGGCTAAAACAGAGTTTGTTCTAATTCAAAGAAAATCAGTCCATGCAAAGCTTTAATGTACAGCAATTAAGATCAATGATCTGTCCTTCCCAGTCTGTTCTTGTATAAGAAATCTCAATGTCTGGATTGACTCAAATCTGTTGTTTTGACAGCACATTCACCAATATGGAGAGAGGGGGAGGGGGGGGGGGGGAGAGGAGAGGGGGAGAGAGAGAGAGAGAGAGAGAGAGAGAGAGAGAGAGAGAGAGAGAGAGAGAGAGAACCTCTAGGGAGGGCTTCACTGTGTGCACCTATTTATATCTCTGTAAGAGGGCCATCTAATAGGTCGAGGTGAAGTGGTGGTTTAGGTTTTAGGGGCCAGTTTTGCATGTAGTGTGAGATATACAAACAGCACAGTGCAAACTGGTGAAGATCTGACATCATTTGGGGTGAGGAAAGTCTCACAAAGATTAAATTTTGTAATATGTTATCTCACCCTAGCTTGATGGTATTTGTATTTTGAGTTTGTATTTTCTAACACTCTCAAGTAGCTCTGAGGTTCTACAAATAAATAACTGATTCATGAATCTGCTTTTGTGGTTCGGCAATTTTATATTGATTGATAAACATATACCAGTGTTTTTTCGTTTGATGTGTGGTTGACGCTTTTATAGAGTCCATCAAGCTAGGGTAAGAGAACATAGTAGAAATTTCATTGCATGTCCCTTTGAGTGTGCCAGCTCATTTGAGTATTACATCAACGGGCGGATTTTAAAAGCCCTGCTCGCGTAAATCCGCCCGGATTTACGCGAGCAGGGCCCTCGCGCGCCGGCGCGCCTATTTTGCATAGGCCGCCGGCGCACGCAGAGCCCCGGGATGCGCATAAGTCCCGGGGTTTTTTGAAGGGGGCGTGTCGGGGCGGGGCCGAACGACGCGGCGTTTTGGGGGCGGGACGCGGCATTTCGGAGGCGGGACCGGGGGCGTTGCGCCGGCCTGGGGGCATGGTTGAGGCCTCTGGACCAGCCCCCGGGTCGGATGACGGCGCGCCAGCAGTCCGCTGGCGCGCGTAGATTTACGTCTGCTTCTCGCAGGCGTAAATCTAGGGACAAAGGTAAGGGGGGGGGGTTTAGATAGGGCCGGGGGGTGGGAAAGGTAGGGGAAGGTGAGGGGAGGGCGAAAGAAAGTTCCCTCCGAGGCCGCTCCGATTTCGGAGCGGCCTCGGAGGGAACGGAGGCAGGCTGCGCGGCTCGGCACGCGCAGGCTGCCCAAAATCGGCAGCCTTGCGCGCGCCGATCCAGGATTTTATAAGATATGCGCGGCTATGCGCGTATCTTATAAAATCCTGCATACTTTTGTTTGCGCCTGTTGCGCGAACAAAAGTACGCGATCGCGCTTTTTAAAAAAATCTACCCCCAAGTGCCCAAGAGAGGGGATGTGTGCATGTTCAAAAAACATGCATCCAGGTTGGACGCATTTTTTTTTGTGCACATGATATTGCATCATCCCCTTAATGTGCGTCCCGAGTAAAAGTGTTCATTAAGAGAAATAGATAACACAAAGGAATGTAATTGTTATGTTCCCAGAAAATGATGCCATATCTGTGATTATGGTGTAGAATGCCCATGAACTTCTGATATATTCAGCATTGAAATTGTAACCTTCTTCACATCCGTGTAAATAGATGCTGGCTGGTTCATCCAGAAAATAAAGTTAATGGTTTGTAAGTTGAAACATGGTGTCTGCTACATTTATTTTTTTTTTTTGGCTAGCATAAATGAATGTATGGGATCAGAGTTCATGGAAGGGAGTTGCTGGGAATCCTTCTTGCACAGTAGGTCAAAGGAGAGAATGGAGTCTTACACTACCCATGTTATTGCCATAAAGATCTACTCCACTATCTGCATGACCATTTTAAGAGCCTTCTAAACAAATTTGGAATGGATGACCCTTAAACCATAGGGAAACCCCATTCCATCATTTTATGTACCCTAACAGGGGAATACCAGGGAAACAGATGCAGTAGCATTAGTGTGGTTTTTAGCTCCCCTAAGTGGAAGACGGAGATGATGAGCTATCAATCTATATAAACCCCTGCTACCATCTTAAGTTGTGAATTCTTTTGTTGCCCCTCCTATGGGCAGCATGTCATTTGTTGCTCCGTTATGTTTATTTTCCAAGGGAAGTACCCTTGAGTCTTAGGGATTGAGATTTGGGTTAAGTGAAGAAGTCAGGGTACACTATTTTGACTATGGTTATTGGAATCTTTCAGTTGTGAGGATAAGTTTTTTCTACCCTTCCTACCTCTGGTTTTGGTTTCCCCTTTTTTTTAGAGAACTTTTATTTGATTCATCTGAGTATCCTAGGGACCAGGGACTCAGTTTCCCATCATTTTGAGGAAGAAGTGTCTCTCACATAGAAAGAATCAAAGAACAATCGGGCCGATACAGTACAGTGCGCTCCGACGGACGTTTTCCCTTACCCCTTATTCAGTAAGGGGCGGAAAACGCGCGTCCAACTCGCCGAACCTAATAGCGCCTTCAATATGCAAATGCATGTTGATGGCCCTATTAGGTATTCCCGCGCGATTCAGTAAGTAAAATGTGCAGCCAAGCCGCACATTTTACTTTCAGAAATTAGAGCCTACCCAAAGGTAGGCGCTAATTTCTTCGGGCACCGGGAAAGTGCACAGAAAAGCAGTAAAAACTGCTTTTCTGTGCACCCTCTGACTTAATATCATGGCAATATTAAGTTGGAAGTCCCGAAGAGTAAAAAAAGTAAAAAAAAAAAATTTGAAGTCGGCCGGCGGCTGTCGGGTCGAAAACCGGATGCTCAATTTTGCCGGCGTCCGGTTTCCGAACCCATGGCTGTCAGCGGGCTCGAGAACCGACGCCGGCAAAATTGAGCGTTGGCTGTCAAACCCACTGACAGCTGCCGCTCCAGGCCAAAAGGCGGCACTAGGGGCACGCTAGTGTCCCTAGTGCCTCCTTTTGCCTGTTTCTACCGCCGGGCCTCATTTAAATACTGTATCGCGCGCATAGGCGAGTGCCCTGTGCGCGTGCCGGGAGAGCGGACATTCGCCCGCTCTCCTGCGGACTTTACTGAATCGGCCCGAATGAGTGTCCCCATGGAGGAATGAATTTACATTGATTTCCAGGGGAAAGAGTAAGGGAAGAGAGACCAGTGGCACCAATCAGGTGTAACCACCATCATCTCAATGAGATCAATAGGGAGAGAGGCACAGGGTGAAAATTGACTCGACACGTTATTAAAGCAAATAGAAATTGTAACAAAAGTAAACTTACTGCATGCTTCCAGGAGCCCCAGTCCTCTCTCCCCTCCTCCTGAGACGTGCACCGTGGCTCCCCTGCCTCCCGGGGGCAGCCAACGGCGAAAGCGGCTTCCAGCAGCCCCACCGGCGAAGGTGCATGAACGCACATCCAATTTGGGCCTCAGGCAGCGAAGGCGCATGAGCGCACGCCGTGACCTGAGCGCCTGGATGGACGTCCGAGGTCACAGCATGCGCTCATGCGCCTTCGCTGCTTGAGCGCCCAAATTGGACGTGCGTTCATGCACCTTCGCCGACGGGGCTGCTGGAAGCCGCTTTCGCCGCCGGCTGCCCCCGGGAGGCAGAGGAGCCGCAGTGCACGCCTCGGGAGGAGGGGAGAGAGGACTGGGGCTGCTGGAAGCATGCAGTAAGTTTACTTTTGTTACAATTTCTATTTGCTTTAATAACATGTCGAGTCGATTTTCGCCCTGCACCTTGCTTCGGAAGGGGGGGGAGAGAGAACTGGAAATACCCGATGCCCGAGCGTAGGAGAACCAGGCCACACCATGTTACTCTCTTGCTCCAACCCACCCACTTATTTGAATGGAGCCTGCCTATTGCTGTCACATCCCTCTAACGCCAGGGTCAGGGTAGGCGGTAAATTAGCGGGTTAAAGACACGGCAAAACAGTTGGTTAAAAAGGTGATAATCGGGCCGCACATTACTGTATAGGAGGGAATAGCTAATCCAATTGTTTACATATCATATACATGCCGTGGGCAGAAAGGGATACGCATCGATTTAAAAAAGCGGTAAAGATTGGTAAAAACGGATAGTGAATCGCGGGTTAGACTTATGCGGCCAAATTGTGGGTAGAAAGCGGATTAGAAACAGGGTAACCGCGGCCGCGCTTTACTGTATCGGCCTGTTAGCTAGATAAGATATCTGGCTAGCTCTGAATATTGAAGTTGGTCAAATAATTTTTCTGGCTAACTTAACTCCACCCTGAATCCCCCCCAAGAACACCTCCACGTTATCCATTAAACTTTTAGCCAGATAAGTAGGAGGCATTCAGAGTAGCAAGAAATTTAAAACTCACAGTTTGTCTGGATAAGGCCTGAACTTAACCAGACAAACTGTTTCAATATTGATCTTAATGTTTTTGTTTTGTTTCAGAAATAAAAATGACAACATATCCCAAATATTAAACACTACAGCAACTCTGCAATACAATATTGCAACATATTGGAGTACATTTTAAAAAAAAGCACGAGCACGTACTTTTGTTCGCGCACCAGGTGCAAACAAAAGTACGACGGATTTCAATAGATACGCACGTAGCCGCACGTTATCTTTTAAAATCCGGGGTCGGCGCGCGCAAGGGGGTTGACATTTGTGCACCTTGTGCGCACCGAGCCCTGCGTGCGCTGCCCGTTCCCTCCGAGGCGGCCTCGGAGAGAATTTTCCTTCCGCCTCCGCCCACCTTCCCCTCCCTTCCCCTATCTAACCCACCCCCCCAGCCCTATCTAAACCCCCCCTACCTGTATCGCAAAAGTTATGCCTGCTGGTGGCCCACTGGCACGCGCCATCACCCAACCCGGGGGCTGGACCGGAGGCCTCGGCCACGCCCCCCGGAATGTCCCCGGGCCGGCACCACGCCCCGGAACACCACAAACATCGCGCCGCCCCTGACACGCTCCGACACGCCCCCTGACACGCCCCCTGACACGCCCCCCCCCAGCAAAGCCCCGGGACTTACGCACGTCCCGGGGCTTGCGCGTGCCGCCGAGCCTATGCAAATAGGCTCAGCGCGCGCAGGGGGGGTTTTAAGGGTTACGCACGTAACTTATGCACGTAACCCTTTTAAAATCCGCATCATTGTGCTTAACAAAAATCATTAGTAAATGATTCTCCACCTATTAAGCTGTAGAAGATTTTGCAAGAAATTAGAAAACATATATTGAAATTATCCTTCCTTACCAAGACATCGCCAGCTGGAGAATAGGCATTGAATGGATTCACAACCGTGGGGTCGTCCTGATCTGGAGTGAGAATTTTTTCTTTTTTGGATGACTGCTCAGTTTCAGTGCCGTTTTCTTGCCAGATTGCCACATAGTTAGGATCACTGGCATTTGGATACGAAAGCAAGACGTTGTAGGTATATATTCTAACTCCATCAAGGTATTCTTTCCATGTGTCATGGATGTGAGTTGCCAAAGTCACTTCTTCTTGTTGACTTCCAGCAATGTGAGGCTTCTTTGAGAAGAATCTGCACCAAAACATTGGGAGCTATTAATATAAATTTAATACAATGTAACACAACCAAGTTGAATTGGCAGCGTCAGGCCCCCACTTTTCAATTACCTGAACAAAAACCTGTAATTGAACATTTCACCTTGCTCATCAGCTAAATTTTATCTGGTAACATTTTACCTGGGTAAAAAGAAGGAGGGCAGGGTTTAAGTTTATCCTAATAGCACCAATATTAAATGCTACCTGAATAAGTCTGATTGAAACAAACACTATTCTATAGAGATGTGAATCGTGTCCTCGATCGTCTTAACGATCGATTTCGGCTGGGAGGGGGAGGGAATCGTATTGTTGCCGTTTGGGGGGGGTAAAATATCGTGAAAAATCGTAAAATCGTGAGCCGGCACATTAAAACCCCCTAAAACCCACCCCCGACCCTTTAAATTAAATCTCCCACCCTCCCGAACCCCCCCCAAATGACTTAAATAACCTGGGTGTCCAGCGGCGGTCCGGAACGGGCTCCTGCTATTGAATCTTGTTGTCTTCAGCCGGCGCCATTTTCCAAAATGGCGCTGAAAAATGGCGGCGGCCATAGACCAACACGATTCCACGGCAGGAGGTCCTTCTGGACCCCCGCTGGACTTTTGGCAAGTCTTGTGGGGGTCAGGACGCCCCCCCCAAGCTGGCCAAAAGTTCCTGGAGGTCCAGCGGGGGTCAGGAAGCGATTTCCCGCCGCGAATCGTTTTCCGTACGGAAAATGGCGCCGGCAGGAGATCGACTGCAGGAGGTCGTTCAGTGAGGCGCCGGAACCCTCGCTGAATGACGATTCGCGGTGGGAAATCGCTCCCTGACCCCCGCTGGACCTCCAGGAACTTTTGGCCAGCTTGGGGGGGGGCCTCCTGACCCCCACAAGACTTGCCAAAAGTCCAGCGGGGGTCCGGAAGGACCTCCTGCCGTGGAATCGTGTTGGTCTATGGCCGCCGCCATTTTTCGGCGCCATTTTGGAAAATGGCGCCGGCTGAAGACAACAAGATTCAATAGCAGGAGCCCGTTCCGGAACGCCGCTGGACACCCAGGTTATTTAAGTCATTTGGGGGGGTTCGGGAGGGTGGGGGATTTAATTTAAAGGGTCGGGGGTGGGTTTTAGGGGGTTTTAGTGTGCCGGCTCACGATTCTAACGATTTATAATGATAAATCGTTAGAATCTCTATTGTATTGTGTTCCATAACGGTTTAAGACGATATTAAAATTATCGGACGATAATTTTAATCATCGAAAAACGATTCACATCCCTACTATTCTAACATTATCCAAGTAAGCTTATCTGGATAACCTTAGGGGAGTATATTCAATGGCAGACATACCTAGGAAAGTCCTGTTGAATTTCTTGTCTAAAGTTACCTGTCGAAAAGTCTTGCTCACCATGTTGCTGAATATGCACAGAATTAAGAAACCCAAAGGCGAGTATTACAGATCAACATCACTATCTGTTTTTCCCCACCATCTACTCCATACAGGAAGTGCTGGTCCATGAGCTTTGAACATGCTCTCATGACTGGCTCAAGTAGGAAGAAAAGGTGGTAGCATTGGCAAGGACATCCACTGCTCCTCCCCTCTCTCCCACCAGGGCTCCTCCCTGAGATGTGGCATGCACAACTGCCTAAGGAACCCTTATTGGCCACGCACATGTTCATGCACTACAAGAAATGGTGTTAGTTGTGATCCTGGGCTGGCAGTATGCCAGATGACTGCCCTGCTCATTCTATCCAAATGCCAGCCCTGCTCAGAGGGAAAGTTCTTTTGGGGCCAGAACTAGGTAATCATTCAATTTCATAAGTTTGCTAGAGAAGCATACACTAATAGCTCTCCAGTAAACTTATTCCAAAAAGGATAAAGGTTGTTTCAACATGCATTATAAGGATACTGGGGTACCAAGACATTTTGCCTGTGTACGTAAATTGTAAAATTTACATTTGCAGAACCTCAATAAGATTATCAGGTTCAACTGCATTTTCTTTTCTTATACCCAATTTGTTAAATTAATCACATGCCTACTAAAGTAAATTATTTACCGTACATAATCCTTTTCCATGTTTCAAGCTCAGTATTTTCCTATATACATAAATGGGGGGGAAAAAAACCTTTAGTAAAAATACCCCATAGTTAGCAGGTTGTTAAGGAAAATTTAGTATTAATATCAGCTTGCAGAGCATTTTGGAAACTGGACAATTCAGTGAAAATTAAATAGAAAGACACCACCAAAATGTTCCCATGGCTGGAAGAGGCTATGTTTGCATGCAAAAATCTCTAGATACCTGGTAGATGTAAATATATATTCATTGCACCCGTCTGCTGGCCCAGTGGCAGTGCTGTGCTGTGCCCTGCCATTTGGAAGGTCCCTAGGTCAATCTTTGAATAGGATCTTTTACATGGGAATTCTTTTACTCATGGGCAAAAGGAGAAGCTGCCCTGGGCACTGCATAGCAAGGCCCTTAATGCTGCAATCATGCTGGACCGCACAGACTGGAAAGATGATGACACCTCATGTAGCAAAACTACATGGGCTGCAAGGAAGAAGAGATGTGTGTGCTTGCATCAATCCACATGGGTCAGAAGAAGTACAAGTGTGCTTGATTTGGCAACATGGGCTGAAAGAAGTTAGAGATGAGTGTACCCCTCCCTTCAGAGGGGACCACACTTCAGAGACTGATAAGTACTAAGTATCTGCAAAATGTATGATTTATGGTGAGACCACACCCTGAGTACTGTGTTCAATTCTGGTCGCCGTATCTCAAAAAAGGATATAGTTGCACTGGAGAAGATACAGAGGAGGGCGACCAAAATGATAAAGGGGATGGAACAGTTCCCCTATGAGGAAATGTTCCAAAGAGGTTATGGCTGTTCAGCTTGGAGAAGTGATGGCTGAGGGGGGATATAATAGAGGTCTATAAAATCATGAGATGTCTAGAATGAGTAAATGTGAATCGCTTATTTACTCTTTCAGATAATAGAAGGCTAGAGGGTCACTCTATGAAGTTAGCAAGTAGCACATTTAAAACAAACTGGAAAAAAATTCTTTTTCACTCAACATACAATTAAGCTCTGCAATTTGTTACCAGAGGATATGGTTAGGGCAGTTAGTGTAGCTGGATTTAAAAAAAAAGGCTTGGATAAGCTCCTGGAGGAGAAGCCTATTAACTGCTATTAATCAGGTTGACTTTGGGAATACCTACAGCTATTACTGGCATTAGTAGCATGGGATATACTTAATGTTTGGGTACTTGTCAGGTACATATAACCTGGATTGGCTACTGTTGGAAACAGGATATTGGGCTTGATGGACCTTCAGTATGGCAACTTCTTTTGTTCACATGTTCTTATGTTCTTATGCTATGGGGGACAGCATTCACCTATAAAGTCCAGGAGATCACATAGAAAAATCAAACAGTCCACAGCAAGTATTATGTTCAAAACCTAATTAATGGATTAATAAAGTCCAGTAGTACAAAAATAACGAAATCCAAAATGCAGAAATCAGGAAAGAAAAATAGCTTCTTCTACAGTCTGCAAATCTAGAAATGCAAATCCTCATGCACCTTAAGTTGAACCACAGCAAGAAAATGGATCTAACCTTGACTCCTTCTCCCAGATAGATACCCTCTCAGAATTTAGAATTCTCTTCCCATGGTGCAAGGTAAAACATACCTGTTGATGTACTCAGTCCTTCCAGCAACTCTTCCTTTCCAGTGGTATTTAGGAAAAGAAACCTCACCGTGACTCGTGATTGAAACATCTCCTGTAAGTTCCTTCCAACCAGATAAGTATGTGAGATACATTCTCCAAACAGATAGGAGACCAGGGCAAATGCCTTCTCCTATCCTGGAGCCCACAGAGCAAGCAGCCTCTTGCTGCCTTTCTTCAGCTTCCTCATTGTTGCCTCTCACAGAACTCTAGGAGTTTAGGGGATGGACCCTCCTTGTCACTCCTAAGACCATTAATGAGCCCCAAATCACCCATCTGTATCAGAAGACCTATGAGGAGAGGCTGAAAGATCTGAATATGTATACCCTGGGAGATATGATACAGACCTTCAGATACTTGAAAGGTTTTAATGATGCATGAACTTCAAAACATTTCCATTGGAAAGAAAACAATAGAACCAGAGATCATGAAATGAAATTCCAGGGTGGAAGACTCAGAATGAATGTCAGGAAATATTTCTTCACAGAAGAGGTGGTGGATACCTGGAATGTCCTTTTGGAGGAGGTGATAAAGACAAAAATAGTCAAAAATTCAAAGGGGCATGGGATAAACACTGTGGATCTCTAAAGGCTAGAGGATGGAATGAGAAAAGCATGCAGGGTGGTAACTTGCTGGTGCAGTGCTTACTGTCCTTAGCAGAAGGCATGGGATTACTATCCTTAACTAATAAATCTTGAAGCTTTTTTTTTTTTGATTGACAATTTTTATTGGTCTTCACATGTAAAATATACAAACAGTGAGACACTAGACAACCAACAAGTTATCAATGCAATATTACCCCCCCCCCCCCCCGACTGAGAGTACTGCAATCAAGAATATATAAACTGGAGTACGTATAATACAGTCTTATTCTTAGACCACTGTAACGAGCAGGTTATACATTAACAAGTCGTCTCTCATATAAAATAATGCATATTAGAGATGTGAATCGTGTCCTCGATCGTCTTAACGATTGATTTCGGCTGGGAGGGGGAGGGAATCGTATTGTTGCCGTTTGGGTTTTAAAAATATCGTGAAAAATCGACTGCAGGAGGTCATTCAGCGGCGGTCCGGAACCCCCGCTGAACGACCTCCTGCAGTCGATCTCCTGCCGGCGCCATTTTCCGTACGGAAAACGATTTGCGGCAAGAAATCGCTTCCTGAACCCCGCTGGACTCCCAGAAACTTTTGGCTAGCTTGGGGGGGCCTCCTGACCCCCACAAGACTTGCCAAAAGTCCAGCGGGGGTCCGGAACGACCTCCTGCGTCGAATCGTTTTTGTCTATGGCCGCCGCCATTTTGCGGCGGCCATTTTGCAAAATGGCGCCGGCTGAAGACAAAAGGATTCAATTGAGGAGGCCGTTCTGGACCGCCGTCGTTCTGGACTACCGCTGGATCCCCAGGTCATTTAAAGCATTGGGGGGGGGGGTTCGGGAGGGTGGGGGATTTAATTTAAAGGGTCGGGGGTGGGTTTTAGGGGGTTTTAGTGTGCCGGTTTTCCTGCCCTCCCCCTTCCCCTGATTTACGATTTTTTAACGATAAATCGGGGGAATTGGTATTGTATCGTGGCCCTAACGATTTTTGATGATTTAAAATATATTGGACGATATTTTAAATCGTCAAAAAACGATTCACATCCCTAATGCATATAGACTCTATGACAGTTGATTCCTCCATGTCAGATAAGGATCTCATATTCTATCATATTTAGGCAAAGTATGATTTTTAATCACAGTTAGCTTATAAAGATAGCAGCTATGGTCAAGTTGGGCTACCACTGCTTCCCTAGCAGGGAGGTCTGGTTGCTTCCAAAACAGAGCTAGCTCACAACTGGCTGCAAGGATGATTTGGTGTGTGAGTAACCATTGATAGTGACGGACTGCTGGAGACACATTCAGTAAAACATGCTCAGGAGCTAGGGGAACCTCTAAGCCTAGAATACCTGCAACCAATTTTTGGGTGTCTTCCCAAAACATGTTCACCTTTCGACAAGTCCACTGTATATGGAACATAAGAACATAAGAAAATGCCATACTGGGTTAGACCAAGGGTCCATCAAGCCCAGCATCCTGTTTCCAACAGTGGCCAATCCAGGCCATAAGAACCTGGCAAGTACCCAAAAACTAAGTCTAGTCCATGTTACCATTGATAATGGCAGTGGCTATTCTCTAAGTGAACTTAATAGCAGGTAATGGACTTCTCCTCCAAGAACTTATCCAATCCTTTTTTAAACACAGCTATACTAACTGAACTAATCACATCCTCTGGCACGAAATTCCAGAGTTTAATTGTGCATTGGGTAAAAAAGAACTTTCTCCGGTAAGTTTTAAATGTGCCCCATGCTAACTTCATGGAGTGCCCCTTAGTCTTTCTATTATCCGAAAGAGTAAATAACCGATTCACATCTACCCGTTCTAGACCTCTCATAATTTTAAACATCTCTATCATATCCCCCCTCAGCCGTCTCTTCTCCAAGCTGAAAAGTCCTAACCTCTTTAGTCTTTCCTCATACGGGAGCTGTTCCATTCCCCTTATCATTTTGGTAGCCCTTCTCTGTACCTTCTCCATCGCAATTATATCTTTTTTGAGATGCAGCGACCAGAATTGTACACAGTATTCAAGGTGCGGTCTCACCATGGAGCGATACAAAGGCATTATGACATTTTCCGTTTTATTCACCATTCCCTTTCTAATAATTCCCAGCATTCTGTTTGATTTTTTGACTGCCGCAGCACACTGAACCAACGATTTCAATGTGTTATCCACTATGAAGCCTAGATCTCTTTCTTGGGTTGTAGCACCTAATATGGAACCCAACATTGTGTAATTATAGCATGGGTTATTTTTCCCTATATGCAACACCTTGCACTTATCCACATTAAATTTCATCTGCCATGTGGATGCCCAATTTTCCAGTCTCACAAGGTCCAATTTTCCAGTCTCACAAGGTCTTCCTGCAATTTATCACAATCTGCTTGTGATTTAACTACTCTGAACAATTTTGTGTCATCTGCAAATTTGATTATCTCACTCGTCATTAGAGATGTGAATCGTGTGATCGATCGTCTTAATGATTGATTTCGGCTGGGAGGGGGAAGGAATCGGATCGTCGCAGTTTGGGTTTTTTAAATATCGTGTAAATCGTGTAAATCGAAAACCGGCACACTAAAACATCCCTAAAACCCACCCCGACCCTTTAAAATAAATTCCCCACCCTCCCGAACCCCCCCAAAATGCCTTAAATTACCTGGGGTCCAGTGGGGGGGAGGGGAAGGGGGAGGGGAAGGGGGAGGGCGGGAAAACCGGCACACTAAAATAACCCTAAAACTCACCCCGACCCTTTAAAATAAATCCCCCACCCTCCCGAACCCCCCCAAAATGCCTTAAATTATCTGGGGTCCAGAGGAAAGGTCCCGGTGTGATCTTTTACTCTCAGACCTCCTTGCGTTGTAGAAATGGTGCCGGCGCTACCTTTCACCTATAAGATCCCTGGGGGGTAATCAGGAAGATTTACCAACTTACGGGGAGCATAAGGAAGGAGAGAGAGATGCCCCCGACTGAAAGTTACCATTCCGGGAAGGACTTATCTGCGCCCGAGGAGATCCGGAGAAAAAAACACCTTGAGAACTGTGAGACCCAGGAGAGAGGCACGTCTGACATCATCATCCAATGTCTGCTGTACAAATTCAAACAGCAGACAGTGCATAGCCATCTCTGGCGCGCTGCCTAAGCCGCACACCTCCAAAGGGGCATGTGGCTTTGTCCGGCTTAGTCCGGAGAAGGTCAGAGAAGTCGCCCTTCCTTCAGTGCTGATTGAGACCAAAAAGAAATGTTTTTTTAAGTGCCAATTTGTTTTTAAGCGTCCCACTTATTATTTATTAATTTGTTTTAAAAGATAGCTTTTATTATTTATTTTTCAATTATGTATTAGGTTTAGAGAACTAAACAATGTTGTCTAAAGTGCTCCAAAAATGCATTACATTTTAAAAGTTGTAAAAATATGCATAGAAAAAGAGTATTTAAAGGGCTTTTCTCGGCGGGAAAATTAATCCTATAAACTTCCGGTCTGCAGTAATGCCAGTCGGTATTTTGCTGCTACACATCCTAAGTAAATATTCTTCATATATACTCCATTTGTTTAAAGATAATAATAGAAGTAATTGTGGCTAGTAGCAAATAATTTAAATGTGAAACGAGCATGACAGTGCCCAGTTTAAATCGATGCCAGTGCTGACAGCGATTCAGAATTAAAAATGGAGCGGCAAGCACATTATATTAGGAAAAGACTTCGATTCACTATTGCACTATTGATATCCATTCTGTTATACTTTTAAAGAAAGAAGGTGTTAAAACATACAGTATATGTTAAATCTTTTTAGAAGTATTTATATTATTTTATGTTACATACAAAGATTAGAAGGGAGTGTATTATAATACAGAACAGAACAAACAAGGGTATTAAAACAACTAATTCCTGATAATAGATTTAGAACTTTCTGAAACTAACACCATTTACCCCATTTTGGGCAAGATGCTTTTTGTTTTGATTACCAGTCAATGTTTTGCAATTCATCACTAAACAATAATATGTATGACCTCATAGAACTGAACTGAAGCTGTGCCTTGCCTACTGTAGGAGTAATGAAGAGGCATCAGACAGCTTTCATGGCAGGCAGGAAGAGAGAAGGCAAGGGATGAGCCCCCACGAGGCTCTTCCTTTTATTGTACATTCATACAAAGGCAGATGATGTGTCATTACATGATTGGCTACTTTCCCATAGCAACAGACAAGTCCCTACACTATTGGCTTTGGCTCAGGGGGTGTGCACGGATCATTTCATTGGCTGCTGAAATCTATACCTCCTGACTTTTGTCCTGCCTCTGACTAGGGAACACCCAGCCCTACTTTCAGGCTATCAGGAATAATTATAAGCCAGAGAAATACATGAAGTCAGGTATCCTCTCCTTGGCAGAGACTTAAGCACAAGTGATACTTTTATTCAGGCAAATGTCAGGGAGAAGGGAAGTTAGTGTTTAACCCTGATGAAATGGCTTGCTGGCAAGCGCATATTTCCCACATCTCACCCTTTCTGTTTTTGTTTAGGCAGCTCAGTAAAGCTTTAGACCCTTACTGAAATCTGTTATGTCTTGGTATGGGCTGGAAATAGGGGAAGGGGGATTATGGAGAGAAGAAAGCTAATTCGACGTGGTGTGCCAGCTGCCGATGAGCTCCTGAATCTCCATATCACCCAGAGCTGGTGCAGGTGGTGTGCCAACGCTGCAGGGCTCATGATTCCCTATTAGGCATCTTACAAGACATCTTTGTATCCGGGCTGAGAGCAAGGTTTCAATATGGATATGAGGTTGGGTATGCACTGAATACAGCATCACAGGCAAACAATTAAGACAATTATGGTCATTATAATAGAAATCACCCTTTTGAGACCAGAAATATCAGGGAGCCAGGACCATAGCCAGTCCCATGGAGAAGTTGGTATTCTGTCTGAAAGTGGTGCATCAGCAACCATGGTTTCTATCTGCTCTATGGTATGTGTGAGGTTTGCTTTATAGTCTGATATGTACACACAGCAATAAGATCCAATTAATGCACAAACACCACCCTTTAAGGCTAAAATGGTTTCTAAGGTATAGCTGTTCTGAATGCTACTTCTCTAATCTGAGAGACTTTTGTTGTAAGTAGTTTTAATGCATGGACTGTCTGATTAAATATGGCAGTCGTCCAGTTAGCTAGGATGTGTAAGTCTCTGTAATTCATAGCTGTCCCCATTGGGGGAAACTGGCTTCTAGCTATCTGAGTTTCTGTATACTTTTCTATGGGATTATTTATCGCCTCCCTTTTGTTACGGAGCCTTGCTTTGGGTAAATTTTTGACTGCATAGTATGAGGGGAGGATGTAGCCTAAAGTGCATCTGTCTCTCCATCTTGGGGAAATGTACATATATGCTCTACGCCCACATAACATCCATGTTTCCTAACAGATTAGTGGACATGTCATTGGTTATCATTTGGGCTATATAACTACAAAGGGTAAATCCTTCATCCCCTCTATACTTTCTGTACTTGCTTGGGTCTCCCACTGCACATCCTGAAATCTGCCAATTGCATACATATATGTGGTATAATTATGCAAGTGTTCAGTGATTAATACAAAAGTTCGGTTACAATATGGATATTTCCCACCTGAATCCCCTTTCCATCCCCTGTATCATAGTCCCAACAAAGAGCGGCAGTCTCTTGAATACAGCTACCAATGTGTAGTATGGTATTATTAACTGGAGAGTTAATGAAAACCTCTCTGTAAAGGATAATTAGTCCATACTGTAAGGTTAAATGGTACAGCATGTATCAGTAGTTCTCCGCAGGCATGGGTTGGCATGTGTGTGCAGAGAGTCCTTGTTCTGAAATCGCCATAGTTGGAGAAATAAGGCAAAGGAGGAGGATGCAGAACACAATTGTTAATGAGTTGGCATTCAGGCAAGAAAAAGCGGCTAATAAGTTCTCTGGAGTTTTCTCAAGGCCTTGCTGTTCTAAGAGTTGTGCAGATTGGTTGGATAGGGCCTTGATCTGTCCCCAGGTCATGTGGTGCTGCTTTTTGCGAGGAATCCGGTCTCTGTCCTTCTGAGGGCTGTGGAGGCTCAGGGAGAAGTTGGGGATCGGGTCCTGTAGACCTGGACACCTTTCCATCGTTCCACGGCTTGATATACCTGTGGAAGCAAGCAGAGAAACATATCCTCGTTCCCCATTTTAAGGGAACGGGACCGTACCAGACATTAAATATTCTATACAAAACTGATGGCTGTGGGTGACTAACCCTAGTCCCATAATGATTACTCATGGCTGTGTTCTTATGTGAACCTGATATGTTTAGATGATTTAAAGTAAACAATACTTTGTTCTTGTTCAGCCAGTCCTTCTTAGGGGAAAATCCAGGGGCAATCCCTCCTTTTTAGTTTTTGTTTTGTCAAGAGCTCTTAAGGGTATGATTGGCTCTCTCCACAATGGCTTGCCCTGTGGTGTTGTAGGGGATGCCAAATAAGTATTTAATATTCAATTATTGACAAAATTCATGCAAAGGAATGGCTGCAGTAAGCAGAGCCATTATTAGTTTTCAGAACAGAGGGTAGGCCCATTATCAAGAATTTTTTATGCAGTGATCAATTTTCATTCAGTAAATTAGCATAAATGTAAATTAATCGTTTAAAGGAAAAGTCATTTGCAGTAAGCTGAATCAGAAATGACAAGTATATTAAACATATGTTACACAAGACTGACATATATTCATTCATCCTGCAAATATTCATTTACACAAAACTGACACATATTCATCCATCCTGCAAATATTCATTCATAGTCTTCTTGACATCAAGACAGGCAACAGATAACACATAATTTAAGCTAAAAATCTTATCAAACAGTTATCAAAAACAAAATTAGATCAAGGATCAAAAGTCAAAAGGTGTTAGAAAAATGTTAAAATAAACTGCAAAGTGTTCACCTTCACATCTCCTCATGGCAGGAAGGCTGTAAATCTGGAAAATATTAAAAACTGGCATACAGCAAAAAATTACTAAGGTAAGGATAAAAGTGAGCTTCTTACTTTTTTAACCTTGAAGAAATCAATTCTATTATTCAATTTAATAAAATCAATTTGGATTTGCAAGAAAAGGCTTGGGAGGGATTGCTTTATATGTAGCAACCTCTATCAGTAAAAATTTTAAGGTTCAGAATTCTGTATAAATTTTGTGAAAAAGAAAATAAAACTGAAGTGTCCTTAATACAGAAGGTCTGTAGGCCTGAAAAATAAAAACTATTATACAACAGAATTATTAAAACAATAATATAATATAACTTGTAGAATAACATAGCGCCTCCTAGTGGAGACACCATCATTACTTTATAGATTGCAACTATTGTTCCAGGTTGCAATCAATAATACTCTGAGCTTACTTTCAATGTGGAATATCAGAATAGAATTTCTTCTTATAATTATTAGAATAGGAAATTAAACACGCTGTTCAGTAATCTCAGTTCAGTATTAAGGAAGTTTGAAAGTATTAAAAAGATTAATAACAGATGAAGGGCTAGTGTAGTAATGCATTGAAGGTTGAGGGAAAAGATTTGGATCAGCAGGAGATCTGAACTGTCTCGTGCCCCCCTTTGAAAGCTGCAAGCACAGTTAAAGAAAAGTATTAGTTATAACAAATATATAAACTAGAGAGAGAAACTGCAGTACTAAGTCCAGTTTTTTTTTCTTTTCAAAAGTTCTCCCTCCCTCCCCCATGAGAGGCAAGCAAGAGTTACAGTAAAGGGGGGGAGGAGCAGTGTTTCTCAAAAGAAAAGAACTGCACCCAAGGAGTTAATCCTTCAGTCAATAGGAACTTAAAGATAGCATTGTTTAACAATAGATAACATCAAGCACAGACAATGGCTGGCGAGGATTTGCTGATTCCTTGCAGACAGATTCTATTTTAATTTACTTTAGGGAGAATCACAGTAAAGATACAAGTTCTGTGTGCTGGCAATTCAAACTATAAACTTAAATCTCAGAGAAATTGAGTCATTTTAAATGTGAGCCAAATTAATTTTGTAAAAAGTGAACATTTCACATGTAATTTACACAGAATATTATTCAAATTTCAGTACAGTTTTAACATAAGGCTGTGCATACACTTTGTGGGGGAAAATACTCTCAAAGTATGCAGATTTTTTGTAACTGAATTCAAAGACTAATAGAAACCATTTTTTCCAAGTTTGTACTGTTTGTTAAGAGAAACCATTTTTTTTCCAAATCTGTACTGTTTGTAAAGAGAAACCATTTTTTTTTTCATAGTGATATTTTCTTTGCTTGTAACGCAGGAGTCTAATTAAATCCTTTTTTTCATATTGATATTTTCTTTGCTTGTAACGCAAGAGTCTAATTAAATCCTTTTTTCATATTGATATTTTCTTTGCTTGTAACGCAGGAGTGCAGCTGCCTGGCCCAAGGTCTTATACGCTGATTTCTTTGAAGACCTGGGGGCATAGCCACTGCTCATGGCGTTCCGGGCTGCATTCATAGAAACATAGAAATGACGGCAGAAGAAGACCAACCGGTCCATCCAGTCTGCCCAGCAAGCTTCACACATTTGTTCTCATACTTAACTGTTTCTCTTGGCTCTTAGTAACCTTATGTTCTAATTCCCTTTTCACCCCCACCATTAATGTAGAGAGCAGTGCTGGAGCTGCTTCCAAGTGAAATATTAAGTTTGATTAGTTGGGTAAGCGGCAGCATAGCTCTCTGCCATGAAGCAGAGGGCAATGCTGGAAATGTGTGAAGTATCAGTTTTTCTTTTCCCCTGTCATTGAAGCAAGGAGTCATGCCGGACATGCACCGAAAGTGAAGAATGCCTTGAAAGTCACATTAACTATCATCAAATATTGAAAAGCCTAATAATTGGTAATACCTATAAGCCCATGAACCCATCCCTGTTTTTTTTTCTTTTTTTTCTTTTCTTTTTTTAATTGGGAGATGGATGCCCTTCATCCTTCTACTCTGTGAAGGTGGACACCTACCACCGGCCACTGGCATCCCGCTCCGTTAATGCCTCTGTGGCTACTGCCGCTCCATGCAGTGTTTTACTACCTGCTCTTTATATGCGTCCTCTAGAACTGATGGATCCCATCCCTGGGTTTTTTTATTATTTATTTAATTGGGAGATGACAGCCCTCCATCCTTCCGCTCCGTGAAGGTGGACACCTACCACTGGCTACTGGCATCCCGCTCCGTGAATGCCTCTGTGGCTACTGCCGCTCTGTGCAGTATTTTACTACCTGCTCTTTATATGGACACCTACCACTGGCCACTGGCATCCCGCTCCGTGAATGCCTCTGTGGCTACTGCCGCTCCGTGCAGTATTTTACTACCTGCTCTTTATATGTGTCCTCTAGACCTGATGGATCCCATCCCTGTTTTGTTTTTTGTTTTTGTTTTTTATTTAATTGGGAGATGACAGCCCTACATCCTTCCGCTCCATGAAGGTGGACACCTACCACTGGCCACTGGCATCCCGCTCCGTGAATGCCTCTGTGGCTACTGCCGCTCCGTGCAGTATTTTACTACCTGCTCTTTATATGCGTCCTCTGGACCTGATGGATCCACAATATTTATCCCATGCCCCTTTGAAGTGCTTCACAGTTTTGGACTTCACCACTTCCTCCGGAAGGGCATTCCAGGCATCCACCACTCTCTCCGTGAAGAAATTCTTCCTGACATTGGTTCTTAGTCTTCCTCCTTGGAGCCTCAGCTCGTGACCTCTGGTTCTGCTGATTTTTTTCTGTTGGAAAAGGTTTGTCATTGTCTTTGGATCGTTAAAGTTTTTCAAGTATCTGAAAGTTTGAATCATATCACCCCTGCTCCTCCTTTCCTCCAGGGTGTACATATTTAGATTCTTCAATCTCTCCTCGTATGTCAACCGATGAAGACCCTCCACCTTCCTGGTCGCCCTTCTCTGTACCGCCTCCAACTTGTCCTTGTCTCTTTGTAGATACGGTCTCCAGAACTGAACACAGTACTCCAGGTGAGGCCTCACCAAGGACCTGTACAAGGGGATTATCACTTCCCTTTTCTTACTCGATATTCCTCTCTCTATGCATCCCAGCATTCTTCTGGCTTTTGCAATCGCCTTGTCGCATTGTTTCGCCGACTTCATATCATTAGACACTATCACCTCAAGGTCTCTCTCCTGCTCCGTGCACATCAGCCTTTCCCCCCCCATCGAATACAGTTCATTCGGATTTCCACTCCCCAAATGCATGACTTTGCACTTCTTGGCATTGAATTTCAGCTGCCATATCTTCGACCACTCTTCCAGCTTCCTTAAATCCCGTCTCATTCTCTCCACTCCTTCCGGCGTGTCCACTCTGTTGCAGATCTTAGTGTCGTCCGCAAAAAGACAAACCTTACCTTCTATCCCGTCCGCAATGTCGCTCACAAAGATATTGAACAGGACCGGTCCCAACACCGATCCTTGCGGTACACCACTTAAAACCGCTCTCTCTTCAGAGAAAGTTCCATTTACCATCACGCATTGTCTTCTGTCCGTCAACCAGTTTGCAATCCAGGTCACCACTTCGGCACTCACTCCCAAGCTTTTTGTTTTTATTCAACTCTATTGCTGCCACACCTAGTTCTTTGTTTCTTTCTGTAATGGGAAAGGCTTGAATCCCTTTCAATAATTCCTCTCTTGTGAGATTTCCATGTTCTAGGTGAAATCCCATGCTGACCGCGGCACATAAATTGTTACCGGGAGCAGTGGTTTGAGATGGTAATTTACCTGGACAAATTGATGATGCAGAATCAATGACTGTCTCAGGCAATGGCAAATGAGGGTACAGGGAGTGGTTGGTGGGGGAAGGGGGTTGCAGGCAAGATGGAGGAAGGCTAGTTTTTCTGACCTCAGTGTTTTCTATTTCCTGGGGCCTTTTCTCTGAGGTGGACGCAGAGGAAGCCACAGGAGCCATGTGAGTGTGTGTCCCCAGATGTTCTATTTCATTTTCTGTCCCCCTTTGTTCATGGTTCTTTTCTGTGATGGGGAAGGCTTGAAGTCCTTCAAGCCTTCCCCATCACATTCTTTTTCTGTAAGGTTTTCTTTCTGCTGAAGTTCAATGCTAATCACCCCACCCAGGCCAGGTTGTGGCTCGATTGTTCTCAAGGGTTGCTTTTCTAAAGAAATGGGGAAGGTGTGAATGGGCTTGGGTGTGGGTATGGAGAGCTGATACAAAGAATTTGCTGTCTCTGAGGAAGACTGAGCATAAGATGGGGGAAGGGTATTCTGATTGAGTCTGCCTGCTTCTAAAAGCACATGGTTTGAAACTGCTGTCTTGGAACTTTTTTTTTCTATGTGTTCGATGGCCTCTGTACATTTTTGCCAGATTAATCTTTGCTTTATGGGAGCTCTGGGAGCCGTATGAAGACAATTGCCAATTAGAATCCAATCTTGGATATTCAGAGTTCCCGCCTGTGAATACCAAGGGCAACGGCAAGCTATTTCACTTATTAATTTTTCTAAGTCCCCCAGGCTGACTTGCGCTATTTTTCTTCTGGTGATGAAATAATGATTATTGATTATTTTCTGCAGCTCCCTGGCATGTAGCCTCTGCTGAACAGTCAAATCATTGCCCATGCTCACGAGTGTGGGGAACTAACTTGCTGAGAAATACTTTAAAAATTACTAAGAAGTACTTTTTTTTAAAAAAAATATTACGATTGCAAATCTGTTGAACGGTACGTACCTAGGCTATGACCAGCCAAAATAAGCATGGAGTTTATCATCACTGTCGGGCTCACCAGATGTAGAGTATGGAGGCAATGAACACACTTGAGGCAGCTTTCATCGCAGGCAGGAAGAGAAGGCAAGCGCTGAGCCCTCACGAGGCTCTTCCTTTTATTGTACATTCATACAAAGGCAGATGATGTGTCATTACATGATTGGCTACTTTCCCATAGCAACAGTCGAGTCCCTACACTATTTGCTTTGGCTCAGGGGGTGTGCACGGATCATTTCATTGGCTGCTGAAATCTATACCTCCTGACTTTTGTCCTGCCTCTGACTAGGGAACACCCAGCCCTACTTTCAGGCTATCAGGAATAATTATAAGCCAGAGAAATACATGAAGTCAGGTATCCTCTCCTTGGCAGAGACTTAAGCACAAGTGATGCTTTTATTCAGGCAAATGTCAGGGAGAAGGGAAATTAGTGTTTAACCCTGATGAAATGGCTTGCTGGCAAGCGCATATTTCCCACACCTACCTCTTGTTACGCACCCCACCCGCGGTCGTCCCGCGCACGGGACCGCTCACCTTCAGGGTCATTCAGCAGGTCCCGGTCCCGTCTCCCTTGCAGCCCTTGCAAGTCCAGCTAGACCCCGGCGTCCTGTGACGGCAGTCGCTGGGCCTTCAGTCACGCGCCGAGCCTCACACCAGGCCCTGGCGTCCCAGCAGCTAGCCACACCCCTATGTGCGCGCGGACCGGCCACCCTGATTTAGGCTCCAGGGCGGGGCCTAATTACACGGCGCACCCTGATTGAACTCATGTTATAAGGAAGTTCCTGGCCTCACTTCCTTGCCTTGGCTTGTTCCTGAGATTGCCCTTGCTCGTGTTCCTGCTTGCTTGCTCCTAGTCTCGTTCCAGGATCCTTCTGTTCCAGTTCCATTCCTGCTTGTACCTGCTTCCTTGCCTGCTTGTACCTGTGTTCATTGTTCGTCTCCCTGGTCTTACCTCGGACTGACTTCTGGTAAAGACCTCAGCTTGTTCCTGACCTGCCTGCCGCCTGCCAAAGACCTCAGCTTGTTCCTGACCTGCCT
>NW_021821327.1:0-82711 GCF_901001135.1 Rhinatrema bivittatum | reverse complement strand
ACGACTATGAATATCGGGAATGGCCTTCAGTTGGGCAGCGGCGTATAGCCAAATTAAATTCGGAACGCCAAGTCCTCCTCATTCACGAGGCTGAAACAGCAGACGTCTGACACCCTGGGGGGGCGCTTGCGCCAGATAAAATCAAAGAGTATCTTCTGCCAGCGGAGTATTGCAGAGGAAATGAATATAGGGATTGTTTGAAAAAAATACAAAAAACGAGGTATAACATTCATTTTTATAATAGCTACCCTCCCCAGCCAGGAATATTGTCCCCTGTCCCAGAGATGGAGATCCTGTCTAATCCGTTGCAGCAGTGGCATATAATTGAGGCGATATAAATCAGAGAGATTCGCTCCTAGGTGGACCCCTAAATATTTCAATACCTTCTGTGAAACCTTAAAGGGATAAAGGCGCGCCAACTCGCCCATGACTTCAGACGGTGTATTAATATTTAATAGTTCCGTTTTGTCCATGTTAACCTTAAATCCAGACACCTCGCTAAAAGCCTGCAGTTCTTCCGTAACTCCTTCAATAGATGTCAAGGGATGGGTGAGAGTGAGAAGAATGTGTCGTCTGCAAATAGAGAAATCTTTATGGGGTCAGGCTTCATGGGTACTCCAGCAATCGCGGTAGCGCCACGCACCCTAGTCGCCAGCGGTTCTAAAACAGCGCGAATAATAATGGGGACAAAGGGCAACCCTGGCGTGTCCCCCGGTTAACCGAAAAGAGATCCCCATATTGTCCATTAACTTTGATTCTGGCGCCTGGATCCTGATAGAGGCATTGAAGCCAGCGCAAGAATCCCGAGCCAAAGAACATTTTTTCCAATACAGCAAACAGGAAATCCCAGTGCACCAAGTCAAATGCCTTTTCGGCATCGATGGCCATCAGCACCATAGGGACGTTTGCTGTAGTGGCCCACCAGATCGCATCAACCACTTTTCGTACGTTGTCGGCAGCCATCCTGCGGGGGATAAAACCGACTTGGTCACTATGCACTAATAGTGGGAGTATAGTATTAAGCCTGGCGGCCAACACCTTTGCCAAAAGTTTCAAATCAACATTAAGTAAGGAAATGGGTCGATACGACCCACATTTGAATAGGAAAACTATTCTATAGAGCAGTGGTTCTCAACTTTTTTTCTTTCGGAACACACCTGACAGATGGTTCTCGCATGCGTGACACACTGAATACATGACCATCATAGGGCTAAATGTAAAAGTACAGTTTGAACCCCCCAACACACAATAATGGATGTAAAGCAGAATTACGACATTCCCCGTACAACTCACCTTACAAAAAAGATATTCTGGTTCTAGTGTCATCTCAGTAACAGCAACACAAGGTGGAGTCCTCCCCCGACGGGTCTCCCGCAGGGCCCCCCCCCCCCCGGACACCCCACCGGAGCTCGAGGTGTTCCTGAAGGATCCTTGGAGGGACCAGGACTATCACCGAGCGGATGAGAAGATCCTTGGAGGGGGGACCCCCCTTGTAACGTTGATAAACGGATCAACTTCGGAGGAGGGGGGACCGGAATATCCATAGGAGCATCCCTGCACTGAAGGAAGGCTTTGTGCATTAAAACAACAAACTCTGGAGAAAAAGAAGAGCACCTCTGGGAGGGGCCCCCGAGGCCTCTCCCTCCCGGTGCTCCAAGTCTACCACGGTCAGCTGAGTCCTCGGAGGGGTGGGTGGGAATAACCTGGGAGTCCTCCTCTGACAACCCCGCTTCGGAGTCTGACATTAAAATGGCCGCCGTTCCGCACTCAGCGGGAACGGGGCCTGACGTTTTCTGGAATCTCGGTCCAAGGTTCCCTCGATGTCCCCCTCAGCAGGGCCAGTTTCCCCGTCGGGGAGGCAGCCCGAGCAACACCCCTCCCTAGCGAGTTTGACCCCCTGCCGACCGCAGGCAACACAAGCTGGAGCGCAGCATTAGTGAAAATGATGAGGAGATAGGGGGAGGGGCGGACAAGCGCGGTAAATTTACCCTCGAGCTGAAGCAGAGCTCCGATAGAGCAAAGAACCCCCCCCTGCCGACCCGAGGGGACTGCTGGGGTATCTACCTTCCCGGGAGCTGGCGGCCCCGGGGAATGTATGTTGTGGGGCCGCGGGGTTGCTCGTTAGCGTGTGTGGGGGGGGGAGGGGGAAGGGGGGGAGAGGCTGGACCACCAGCGTGCACCCACAGTCGAAAACTTGACGAAAAACGCTGAGGTAACCTGAAAATTTAATAATAATAAAAAAAGAAAACACTTACCCCTGCCGAACAGAACGGGAGAGAGAAGTAGGGAGAGAGAGAAAAGCCTGTCAGCAAGCCCCGGTGAGGTAAAAAACCGTCACCCCTCCCTCAGTTCTGTCAATAAAGAAAATTTATTTTTTTTTAAACTTTCCAAATTAAAGACATTTTGTCAATACTATTTTTTTACTTGATCCCCTAAAGAAAAGTGAGAGAAAACCTATAAACTAAGGTAAAGTTGTGGGGAACTCAGGTTCCCCCACCCGCATCTGCTGGAGTCAGAAAGATACTGGGGATGATGACGAGGGTGATGAGAGGTAATATAGCACCTCCCCTCAGAAATCTGTTCTGACTCCATCTGCTGGACAGGGAACTTAACCCATCGTCTGGAATGATCCTGGTATGTACAGGGAACACAGGCTTCCCACTCCCATGTTCTCTCTTACATATACAGGCTTCTCACTCCCATGCTGTGTCTCACACACACCCACAGACCCAGGTTTCTCACTACTATGCTAGCTCTCTCCACATGCATAGGCTTCTCATTCCCATAATCACTTTCTCCTCTCTCACCACACACACACACACTCCAGTCATCTCCCTGACCAGTCACTTCCATTGTCTCTCATATATACGAATGTAAACACACACACACATATCAGCTCTCTGACCAGTTTCTCTCACACACTTACATAGATGCTCTCAATCAATTACACATACCACCCTCGATCACACATACATTCTCTCACTTACAGGCAGGTTGGCTGGCTGTCTTTTCTTTAGCTCTCACTTCCTGCCCCCCCCCAGCACAAATGGTTCCATCTCCCAAATCAGCACACCTAAATGCAGTCAGGGAAAGGGCCCTCTCCTTAGACAGTCCAAAACTGTGGAACTCTCTTCCACTTGATATATGTTTCGAGGCTAGTTACAGCTTTTTAAGAAACTACTAAAAACATGGTTGTTCGCGCAGGCTTTTAACGATGCTGTATATGACTTCTTCTAGCGACTCTCCCTGGGAACCTAGATTATGATAAAGAATGTTTATTAGTATTATAAACCCTATTTCATCGCTAGTATGATACTTGACAAATTTTATGTATTTTATTATTTTGTAAAATTTAAGTATTGACTATTTTATGAGTTTTTAGTATTTATAGGGTCATTTATTTGTTTTAATGTTCTTCTTTTGGGACAAGTCATTAAAGACTGTCCCCACATATGATGTAAACCGACATGAAGTGTATACAATATGTTCGGTATATAAAAATACCCAAATAAATAAATAAAATGGTAGCTGCAGCAGCCTCCTCCTCTAGCCCCGCAGGCCAAGAAAGAATCCCATCGGCAACAGGAGGCTATTGCTGCTGTCTCCTTTTCCAATTGCCAGCTGCTTCGGATTCTGCTCCGGGCCAACGCTATTGCTCGGGGCCGATGCTGCCGCCGCTACTTTTCCAGGCAGCATGGCTCTTTCTTCTTCCCGTGCACCCCACTGCACATCACTTCCTGTTCCGGGCCACGGGGGGGCAGGTGAGGGAAGAAGAAAAGGCCCAGCCGCAGTTGCCAGCCTCCACTAACACTGCTGCTGTTCCCATTGGGCTTGAAAGTGCAGATAGCCTGGGCGGCAACGGCAGCAGTGGAAGATTATCAGTCTCTCGCTCGGTGAAGGGAAGAGGGGGAAGAACAGCGGGAGACTGGTAGCACGCGACACACCTGTCCGTGTTTGGCGACACACCGGTTGAGAATCGCTGCTATAGAGAATGAAGGAGTAGCCAGTGATTAGAGTAACCAGTTTGGAACCAAGGAAGCCAGGGTTCAAATCCCACTGTTGCTCTTTGTGATCCTGGGTAGGTAGCTTTAATCTCCATTGGCTCAGGTACAAACTTAGGGCCTGATTTACTATAAGCATTTTCCCCACAGACATGGAATGGGGGAAAAGCCTTAGTAAGTCAGGCCTCTGAGAATATGGAAATACTCTACAGTAACTGAATGTAATCCCCTCTGAATTGCAGAAAGGTGGAATATAAATAAATACTTGCTGAGCTGTTTTGTCAAAAATGTTTGTGACTGAACAGTTCAATTTTTGTTTCATCATTCCAAAGCCCTTTGCTCCAAAAAGTTTCAGGCATATCAAATTTTTGTTTTGCATACATGAGGTCATAGAAAAGGTTTCTTTCTGATAAATCTCCCATGCAGCTCACTGTTATGTAAACAACTCTGTACTATGGATCTGTGGACAAGTACTCCAGTGTCAGCTAAACTTTTCGGCAGGGAGTTTGCACTGATCTGCCAGTTGTTTTGCAGATCTGACCATTTTCCGGTAAGTCTATCAGAGATTGTTCTGGGTCTTCCAGATCTTAGCGACTTCAACAGTTTCAAGTAACTTCCATTTCTTAAAAACGTTTCCAACAGTTGAACTTGCCAACTGGAAGCATTTAGATTTTTTTTTTTTTTTATAGCCATCTCCTGCCTTGTAAGAGTAAATTATCTTCATTTTCAAATGCTCAGATAGCTGCTGTTTAGAGGAGCCAATGATTGTTGAAGGTAAACAGAACTAACCAAAAGATCTGAAGGATCAGAATATTTGTTCAACTATGGAATTGCCTTCACCGGGCTAATTGAGGGCCTAACGAGTCCACCAACTTCTTGAGCCTTAACAACTTTTTACGAAAAGTAGTAATGAATCAACTGGAAGAGTGTCCAAACTCTTTGCACATGCGATATTCACTGTTTTATGCTGTTCAATCTGATAAAATCTGCAAATAAATAGTATTTTTGCATTAAAAATGGCAGAAATGTGTCATGTTTTACTTTGTAACAACACAAAAATAAACCCCAAAATGTACTGCAAAAACCTTGTAACATGTAGAGGTTGCGGCAACCTTTGCTCACAATCAGGCCAATTCAGTACAGTGCGCTCAGCCGAGTGCACCATTTAGCACCTGTTTGGCCACATGTTGCTGTAAGGGGTATAGCGCCTTGAAAACGCACGGCCAAACTCGCGAAAACTAATAGCACTCACTCCATCACATGTAAATACCTGTTGATGAGCCTATTAGTTAGTTGCCCAGAATACTGAAAGTAAAATGTGCGGCCAAGCCGCACATTTTATTCTCAGAAATAAACGCCTGCCCAAAGGCAGGCGTTAACCGTAGACAGCACCAGGAAAGTGTACAGAAAAGCAGAAAAAACTGCTTTTCGGTACACCCTCTGACTTAATATCATAGCGATATTAAGTCGGAGGCCCCAAAAATAAAAAAAAAAAAACTTCAAAAAAAAAAAATCTGCCCGCCACTTGGCGGGTTCGAAAACGGACGCTCAATTTTGCCGGCGTCCGTTTTCCAAACCCATGGCTGTCAGCGGGTTCGAAAACTGACGCCAGTAAAATTAAGCGCCGTTGCCGGACCCACTGACAGCCGCTGCTTCCACTAATAAGGAGGTGCTAGGGACGCGCTAGTGTCCCTAGCGCCTCCTTATTAGCACGGGCCCTAATTTAAATACAAAACCGCGCGCCCAGGAGAGGTACCTGAGCGCGTGTTGGGAGAGTGGGTGCTCAACATGGAGCGCCGGCTCTCCCGCACTTTATAATGAATCGGCCTTTTAGAGATTCACTGAAAAACATTCAGTTTGACCTTCAACTTTTGCATACAGCTGTATAGGTTAAAAATGGAGGTGGGGGAGAAAGCTGGATAGGTGCTTAAAAAAAAAACAAAAAAAAAAAACCTAATGGTACCAGTAGAGGCCAGCTCCAACTGAAATGGAAGCCCAAAGGAGCAGGATGAAACTAACAAGTCAGAAAAAATAAAAATATATTTTACCACTATTCCTTGAGTAATTCCATAAGGGAGTCTCTGGAGCATGATAATGCACAATCAATCATTAGCAGTGAAAAAAAAAAATCTGAATAAATTCTTTAAAGATTTTGCTGTTTTGATCACTTTTATAACCTTCCTTTTCAGTGTTTTGATTTGGTTTTATCTCCTTTTGGCCTTCCATCCTCTACCCTCTCTCCAGGCGGCATACCTTCACCAACCAAAGGGCTAGAGGAGGAGTGTCTCCTGAGGTGCGCCCACAGTACTGCTCGTTGGCCACCAACAGTGGTGGGCAGCCATCTTCCCTCCCCTGGTCGCATCACACCACTTCCACAGCGTGCCCAGAATTCCCAGCACCACATGAGAAGTGCCCCTAGAATGCCTTCCAATTATACGAGTGGTCTAACTTGCCTCCTTTAAATATTAAGAGTTGTCTGCTCTACCACTCTCACATCTAAAAGAAAGCACAAAAATATTAATGTGATCACCCGGGTGTCTCATGCAACTACATTAATGTATAATTAATGGAAAACCATCATGAACAGTGTTTGTCCAGGGTGAAAAGAGAGAATGCAGAGGCACTGGTGTGGATGCGGTATTTAATCTGTCAGCATGCCTAAGCTTTCTCAAGGAAAGGTATGTAAAGCAAAACACAGAGCCTGAGGTCATAAAGCACCAAGAAACTCCTAAAGTCACAGAAAGGAGGAACAAGGAGAAAGAGAACGACATTACAGAATCAGATGGAGGAGGAGGAGGAGAACCAAGAGAACAGAGTTACAGAACACAACCGAAGAGAGTAGAGAAAGCCAATGAGTGCAGTTCCCTCTAAGCCATGTACGTGTGTACACATGCACACAGGTCGTGAACCCCATGCACAGGGAAAAATGTAGTGCACACAAGATATCCCAATATTATTTGTTAGGAAAACAGAACAAGCCTGGCTGTACCGAACAAATTTGAACTCAATTTATAAAAGTTGCACAAAGAAAGATTTTTGTGCGCGCTGCCTTCCAAAAATTAAAAGGAACAATGCCAGTGAGTAAAGAGTTATCACCAGTGTCTGACAGCACAAGGAAAGGAGAATTATGGACATATCCAGCAGGAAATCATTTGATATTCTACAGAGGACTATTTCAGTGAAACCTGAGGAAGAAAAAAGTCAGACTGGAAGGCAGAGCCGTAGCCAGGCCATTTGGCACCTATGGCCAAGTAAAAAAGTGCACCCTCATCCTGAACACAGCATACAATACCAAGGGGCTAGGAGACTCATATGCACTTCCAACAACATGCATTGCTGTGGTGCCAACCAGAAAACCCTGAAGAAAAAAAAGAGACATATGGAACCCATATGGTATTAGGCCTATGGTAACGTGCGTTGGGTGTGGGCTTGGCCCTCAGAAAGCCATGAATAAACTGAATTACAAATAATAAACCTCCCATACCAAAACACTACTGACAGCATTCTAACAGTAACAACCTACCTATGAAAAGACAACACTAAGTATTACACCAGGCCCTAACACACCTCCTATTAGGAAAACAGAACAAGCCAGGATGCTATAGATCATAAGAACATAAGAAGTTGCCATACTGGGTCAGACCAAGGGTCCATCAAGCCCAGCATCCTGTGTCCAACAGCAGCCAATCCAGGTTACAATCACCTGGTAAGTACCCAAATATTAAATAGATCCCGTGCTACTAATGCCAGTAATAAGAGTGGCTATTCTCTAAGTTAACTTGATTAATAGCGGTTTATGGACTTCTCCAGGAACGTATCCAAACCTTTTTTAAACCTAGCTACACAACACAGAAACTACATGCTTGTTCACACATGCAGAACACAGACAGACCCTCACCAATTATTAAAGAATCCATGATATAGTGTAAATGTTGTGATCCCGGGTCGGCCCCGGGATCGGCTCTTACCCTGTCGGGTCCCGGTTCTACTTCCCGTCCCCCGGGGCTGCAGGGACCTCGGCCACAGCGTTCCCGGCGCGACTTTGCCCCTCTCGGGCCTGCAGGGCCCTCTGGCACCGCGCTCCAGCCTCTCCAGCTTCGCCGGCGTTCCCCGCGGTTGGCTCCGCCCCCCTAGACGCGCGCGCGGCAGGCACCGGCTCTTAAAGGGGCCAGCGCGGGAGATTGCAGCACAGCCCCAGGATGACGTCAGACGCCCTCAGGGTACTTAAACCCTGCAACGAGACCTGTTTCTCGCCTTGCAACGAGGTTCCCAGGTTTACCCTGTCTTCAGTTGCTGCGTTCCTGTTCCCTCTTGGTTCTTGTGTTCCCTGATCTCGGACTGGCTTCCTGTGATTCTCGGCTTCTGACTCTGGACTGGATTACGACGACTCTTGGCTTCTGACCCGGCGCAGCTTACGGTGTTCCCTCTGGCTCTGGACCTCGGACTGGCTTACGACAACTCCCGGCTCTCGGACCCCGGTGTGGCTTACAGCGATCCTCTGGTTTCTGATCTCGGACTGGCAAGCGACGACTCCCTGGCGCACGACTCTGGACTGGTGAGCGACTACCTAGGACTCCATCTGACTCCGCCCCCGCGGACTCTCCTAAGTCCCAGCGGCCGGGTCCCTACGGGCTCCTCCTGGGGGGACGCCGGCTTCCAGGGTGAATCTCCTAAGTCCCAGCGGCCGAACTCCTACGAGCTCCTCTCGGGGGAGGCTCGGCTTCCAGGGCGAAGATCCTCTCACCATCACACCAGCTTCTCCGCTTTGTCCGTCCTTGCCACAGCCCTTGGTCGCATAGGGCTTTCGGGATTCCACTGCAGCCACGCAGAACTCGGTCCTTGCCGCCTTCCGATCGGGGCTTCCGCTGCTACCTCACTCAGTGACTCGCCATCTGGTTCCGATCGGTCCAAGGGTCCACGAATCCAACAGTAAATAGAAACATGCAGACAAAAAATGAACTGGAAACTGTAACAGCCAGAAAAAAACAGAAACATCACCATTCCTCATACAACATCAAACAGCAAAATCCAGAACTAATACAAATTATGAATTTCAAATAAACTGATGAATAGAACATTCAGTAATCAAAAGTTCATATTAAACTTTTCCAAATGATAATAAAATATTTCAAAACAGCTGATACATCAAACACCCAATAATTAAAAATAAAGATTAAAAAAAAATCCTGCTGTCCAAACCTGGGAAATGTTGATTTCCAAATGTCCTGAGATGGTCATGGATTAGTAGGGGGCGGGAGGGAGTTATTGGGTACATGGTCAGCCATACACACACACACACATGGTTGTTCACTCTCTCTCCAATGCTCAATCATACATACATTCTCATTCTCTCTCTCACATGGTCAGCCATACACACACCACGGTTGTTCACTCTCTCCAATGCTCAATCATACATACATTCTCATACTCTCTCTCTCACATGTTCAGTCATACTCACACTCATGTGCTATCACATGCTGAAGCATATATACACACACCACACACACACACACACATGTGCTCACATGCACAATTTTCACTTCTGGAAACAAAGAGGCAGCAGCTTCTCCCTTCAGCTCTTAGGGCCCACTAGACTTCTTCTTTCTTCTGGTCTTCAGGTTTGCTACTCCTACTTCCAACTGCATGTGTGTGGGGGGGGGGAGGGGGGGAGGTTGGAGCATGAAAAGGGAGGTCAGTGCTTCTTGTGCCCCGTGGGGTGTGCTGCTCCTCATTGTGGGGCGGGGGGGAAGGGAGGTCTTATGGGCCACACTGTTCCTCACTGCTGGGGAGGGGGGAGAAGGGGAGGAAGAAAGAAGCCGATGCTTTTCGCGGGGCTCCCTGGGCTGCGCGGATCCTCTCTGCAAGGGCCAGGGGGGAGAGAAAGAAGGTGCTTTCGCGACACCCCCCCCCCCCGCGGGGCAGTCTGTTCTTATTTTTGCTGGTACAGGGAGAGGAGGAGGAGCCCCGAGGTCAGTGCTTTTTGTGGCCCCCAAGGGCCGCGCTGTTCTTCACTGCCAGGGCGGGAAAAGGAAGGAGGACGCCAAAGGTGTTTTGCAGCCCCCAGGCTGCTGTGCTCCTTATTGCTGGTGCAGTTGAAGGGAAGAGACGGATACTTCTCATATAATGGCGCCCCAGGTGGGTGGTGCCTATGGCCGTGACAAAAAGCATGTTTAATCGCGTGGGAAGAAGTCAGAGGGAAGGGAAAAGTTTAAAGAGATGGTTGACAGTGCTGGATGAAACAAAACAGAAGAGAAACGAGGAGAAGGTTGCATGGGAAGAGGACAGCATTTAACCTTACTTAACAAAGCTGATGATGATTGTGCAGAAGTTCTATTAATGCAATCATTCAGTATTAAAGTCACGAGTGGGAAATTGTTCAGGGCCATTAGCATTGTAATGACAGCATCTGTCTCCACTCTTTCTATATTGATTTGTTATGGGATCCCTGGCTATTTTTGTATGTTTCACATGTAAATAATTAAAATCAATTAAAAAATAAAGAGAAAGGAGGAGCGTGGCTATGACGCTGGGCTGAGTAGACGCTCTTTGGCCCTGCTCCCTCGGCAGCGCCTGCAAATTTATGTTTTCGCAGTTTATTTATCTGTTTTTGAGATATATCTGCTTATCTTCCCTCTGCAAATCTTTTTTCCTGGGGGCTCGGTACCTACTAAGTGCAATAGCTAACCAGTCGAGGAGATTGGGGCTGGATCGTGTGGCAGGCCTAGATGACAAAATGGCACCCGATTTTGGCCCCCAGTCGAGGGTCTGTCTGAAGTGGTGCTGAAAGATCTCACCAGGGCAGTGACTGCTGCAATTACTGACCAACTCCAAAAACTTCAAGCTTCAGTTGAAGAAATGAGCAATAAAGTAGACACCTACAATGTCTTGCTCACGGATATTGGGCACAGAATGAACACTAATGAAGACCATGTAGATGCTCTCACGACCACAGTTTCAACCCTGACCCAGAAAAATAAACAACTGGAGGACAAACTAGATGACCTGAAAAACCGGAGTCGTCATAACAACATCCGCATAGTTGGTGTCCTAGAGACTGTGCAAGGTGAGGAACTACTTACCTTTTGTGAGCAATGGCTCCCTGAAGCATTGCATTTATCCACGGCAGATAGGAAAATTATTGTGGACACAGTCTCAGGGTGGGCGGCCCAGACTTGAAAAGATCACGCCAAGTCATAGCTAAGTACCACAATTACATGGATGAAACCAAGATTTTGATGGCGTTTCGTAAGTCGACCAACCTTAAATATGACTCGCCAAACTGCTTGTCTTCCCTGATTTCTCCACAAAAGTGCAATCTGCCAGGCAGGAATTTTCGCCGTACTGCTCCCAACTATTTTGGCGAGGCATACAATTCTCTCTTCAATTCCCTGCATGTTTAAAGGTGTACTATAATGGGGACATGAAGCTGTTCACCACTGCAGTAGAAGCAAAAAGCTTTTGTGGACTCATTTAAGGACTAGTTTGGGCCTTATTTCCGCTGGTCACTTCTACTAATAAACCCCACCTTTGTGTGATGCTGCTTGTTTTGTATCCTGCACATACCTCATGGGGTTTTCCTCCCTACCATGGACTGCTGCGTATTTTCTATGCTATATGGCTGACTGGGGGGATGAGGGGAGACCATGCCCTGTCGCTCTCTACTTTTGATCTTCTGTTCTGAACATTCGTTTGGTACCTGGTGTACTATTACCTGCAATGCAGACTGCGCTCTATGGAGTGTCGTGTGACTACCTAGTTTTCCTGACCCCTTATCTGGAGTTTTTCAGTGCAGCTGAGTCTCTACTTCTCTTTCAATACCGTGAAAATTTTTTCATGGTTCAATTACTGAGGCGATCCCAGGAGCCTTGTGGAGAGCATACTACCAATTCAACGTGGAGAGCAGAATCACCTTGGCGTTAGACGTCCTGTGTGGTGTTTCCACAAGGACTCAGCGTTCCTGGGGAATTTTGCAGGGTTTGGGAGAGGGGCAGTTTGGATGGATCGGGGGGTTGTGTGTATGGTTGAGTGATTATGCTGTTGTTTTCTGTCTGTTGATAGATGTGTCCAGAATTTTTCTCTTTTCTCAGCGGGGGATATGTGCTGCGCCCATTGCATTTTGCAGCTTGTACATGGTCTATGTTCACTTTTTCTTTTTTGAGTTCCTGCTTCCCTTGTGGAGAAAAGCCTAAGCTGGGGGGGCTCTTCTCTGTATTATGTTTTTGACCATTGTTACTCCTATCAATGGGTTCTCTAATGGCCGAGGTTTTATTATGTTCACTAAGGGGTAGATTTTAAAAGAAGCGCGATCAGCCTACTTTTGCTTGCGCATCAGACTCAAGCAAAAGTACGCTGGATTTTAGTAGATACGCGCGGAGCCGCGCGTATCCACTAAAATCCTGGATCGGCGCGCGCAAGGCTATCGATTTTGTATAGCCTGCGCGCGCCGAGCCGCGCTGCCTCCCCCGTTCCCTCCAAGGCCGCTCCGAAATCGGAGCGGCCTCGGAGGGAACTTTCCTTTGCCCTCCCCTCACCTTACCCTCCCTTCCCCTACCTAACCCACCCACCCGGCCCTGTCTACCCCCCCCTTACCTTTGTCGGGGGATTTACGCCTCCCGGAGGGAGACGTAAATCCCCGCGCGCAGCGGGCCTGCTGCGCGCCGGGCCGCGACCTGGGGGCGGGTACGGAGGGCGCGGCCACGCCCCGGGCCGTAGCCACGCCCCCGTACCCGCCCCCAAAACGCTGCCGACACGCCCCCGGAACGCCGCGACGACCGGGCCCGCCCCCCGACACGCCCCCGACACGTCCCCCTCCGAGAACCCCGGGACTTACGCGAGTCCCGGGGCTCTGCGCGCGCCGGGAGGCCTATGTAAATAGGCTTCCCGGCGCGCAGGACCCTGCTCGCGTAAATCCGCCCGGTTTTGGGCGGATTTACGCGAGCAGGGCTCTGAAAATCCGCCCCTTAATGTGGATGGGCTCCATTCCCAGATTGTGCAAAAAACTTCTAATGGATCTTTGGAAGCAAGAAGCCTCTATAGCGTTTCTACAGGAAACTCATTTAACTGATGTAGAGCATGCCAAGTTGAATAGGGAGTGGGTGGGACAATGCTATTTTTCCTCTTACTCCTCCCATCAAAGTGGCATCGCTATACGTTTTATAAATCCACTCCTTTCATACTGGAAAAACAGGATCAGAGGGCAGGTTTATTATTTTGGTGGGTTCACTGTATGGGAAGAAGCTGGTTCTTGTTAACATTTATACCCCAAATAAATACTCCCATCGATTTTTTTCTTCTTGATCCCTGTGCTACTGCGCTGGGAAGGATATGCATTTATATTCAGGGGGAGATTTTAACATATCAGACAATCCCCTGGAAGACTGCTTTCCCCCCAAGACCCCTCGCTGGATGCAGGAACACATTGGTGATGGCTTTCTATATCAGGAACCTGGGGTTATTGTTAGCTGGCATTTTCTGCACCCTAGAGATAAAGAAAGAGTTTTCTTTTTATTCCCATGCTCATAATGTATTTGAAGATAGATTATATCCTGGTTTCTGAATCCTGTTTTTGATGATAAGTTTGTGTGAAATGTATGATGTTCCACTTTCTGATTGATCTTAGTTGCATGTAAATTATCCTTTGCTGCTAAGGGTGGAGTTTGCCCTTCTTGGAGGATGTCTCCACTCCTCTACCATGATTAAGACTTTGGTAAATTCTTGCGAACTAAGTGGGAAGAATATCGGGAATTGAATTTCTTGCAAGAAGTATCTGCCCTTACTTTTTGGAACACTGCCAAGGCTATGCTTCATGGCCACATTTTGGCCTACCAAATAAGTAAACGTCACAAGGCTGCACAAAGAGAATTGGCCTTGATCAAGCGTATAGTTTTTTTGAAACACACATATTGCACACATGATGGCCAATGCTAAGCGAGATCTGGCAGACGCTAGTCATGAATTAGATGCACTCAAGACCTTGCTATGCCATCGATTTAAATTACATCAATGGGGTAACAAATTGGGCAAGTTGTTAGCACACCTCCTCAAAAATGTGGGCCCAGAACCTTTGTCCCTTGTCTATGATTTCTTGATGTGGATCATGTCGGCACTGATAAAGTCCTTTGTTTTTGAGAATTTTTTCAAGACCTCTATTTGAGTGAATCGCCGGATGTTTTTAATAGGTGTACATTTTTTCATGGAGTGACACTCCCTAGATTATCCTCAATGGAGCATTTGAAGCTGAATGAGCCTATTTCATTGGGGGAGATCCAATCTGTGGTTAAAAACCTTACCCTGGGCAAAGCTCCCGGCCCTGATGGTTTCGGCCCGGAATTTTACAAGATATTGGGGGTGCATTTTTTCACCTCTCCGGGAAATGTTTGTCGAGGCCTTTACTAGGGGATGCTTGGCTCCCGAGAACAACCTTGGCAATGGTCACCTCTCTCTTAAAACCAGATAGAGACCCTACTATCCCCAGGTCCTACAGACCTATTTCCCTCATGAATCAGGACATTAAAATTCTCTCCACCATACTTGCCCTGCAGGTTAATAATGCATTCACTCCATAGAATCCCTTGATCAGACAGGCTTTATTTTCCACAGAAGTTCCTTGTAAACATGCTCAAGACCACTCTCACTCTGTTATGTACCCCACAAGAAGTGAAGGATTACTTGTGGAATTAAGATTCTGAAAAAGCATTCAATAGAGTGGAATGGTCTTATATTTGGTGGGTGATAGACCTTATATGTTCTTCCCACTGCTCAATTCTCAGTTAATGGGGCGCTGTCCTCCCCCCTGGAAGAGGAATATGCCAGGACTGCCCTCTCTGCCCTTTATTTTAAGTATTGGCGATTAAGCTCTTACTATTGTTCTCCAGGGCATGCCTTCCTTCTCAGGTTTATCTATTGGTGGGAAATTGATTAAGTTAAGAATGTTTTGTTGATGATCTGCTTCTATTTCTTGCGAACACACAAGAATGTTTAGCTGACATTATAGCTGTTATTAATCTGTACGATTCTTTTTACTGGCTCAAAATTAATTATGATAAATCCTCAGAGTTCCCTCTAGATGCTAACCTCCCCTCTACATGGCATAGTATGTTTCCTCTAAAATGGAGCGTGGGGGGGGGTGTTGAAGTATTTGGGTATTCAACTGGCTTGCTCAGCTCACGGTTTGTACGTGCAAAATGTTAGTACTACCTTGAGGAAGGTCCAAGTGCTTTGGAACGTTGGCGCTCTTTACCACTATCCTTGATGGGACAGAGTGCAGTGGTAAAAATGATTATCCTCCCCAAGATACTTTACCCACTCCAAATGTTGCTGATTTGGCTCAAGAAAGCTGACATCCTTTTTATGGGGGGGTCTGACCTAGGATACATTTAGCTGTTCTTATGTGGGAGAAAAGATGTATGGATTTAGCAGTCCCTGATCTGTACATAAGAACATAAGAAATTGCCATGCTGGGTCAGACCAAGGGTCCATCAAGCCCAGCATCCTGTTTCCAACAGAAGCCAAACCAGGCCACAAGAACTTAGCAAGTACCCAAACACCAAGAAGATCCCATGCTAATGATGTGATTAAAAGCAGCAGCTATTCCCTAAGTAAACTTGATTAATAGCAGTTAATGGACTTTCCTCCAAGAACTTATCCAAACCTTTTTGAATCCAGCTACACTAACTGCACTAACCACATCCTTCATGGAATGCCCCTAGTCCTTCTATTATCCGAAAGTGCAAATAACCGATTCACATCTATTTGTTCAAGACCTCTCATGATCTTAAAGACCTCTTCTATACGCCCCCTCCAAGCTCAACAGCCCTAATCTCTTCAGCCTTTCCTCACAGGGGAGCTGTTCCATCCCCTTTATCATTTTGGTCGCCCTTCTCTGTACTTTCTCCATCACAACTATATCTTTTAGAGATGTGGCGACCAGAATTGTACATATTATTCAAGGTGCGGTCTCACCATGGAGCGATACAGAGGCATTATAACATTTTCCGTTTTATTCACCATTCCCTTCCTAATAATTTCTAACATTCTGTTTGCTTTTTGTCGGCTCAGCACAGCCGAGCCGACAATTTCAAACGATTATCCACTATGATGCCTAGATCTTTTTCCTGGGTGGTAGTAGCTCCTAATATGGAACCTAACATCGTGTAACTACAGCAAGGGTTATTTTTTCTTATATGCAACACCTTGCACTTGTCCACATTAAATTTCATCTGCCATTTGGATGCCCAATCTTCCAGTCTTGCAAGGTCCTCCTGTAATACATCACAATCCACTTGTGATTTAACCACTCTGAATAATTTTGTATCATCCGCAAATTTGATAACCTCATTTGTTGTATCCTTTTCCAGATCATTTCTAAATATATTGAAAAGCACCGGTCCAAGTACAGATCCCTGAGGCACTCCACTGTTTACCCTTTTCCACTGAGAAAATTGACCATTTAATCCTAGTCTCTGTTTCCTGTCTTTTAACCAGTTTGTAATCCATGAAAGGACATCGCCTCCTATCCCATGACTTTTTAGTTTTCTTAGAAGCTTCTCATGAGGGACTTTATCAAACGCCTTCTGAAAATCCAAATATACTACATCTACCGGTTCACCTCTATCCACATGTTTATTAACCCCTTCAAAAAAATGAAGCAGATTTGTTAGGCAAGGCTTCCCTTGGGTAAATCCATGTGGACTATGTTCCATTAAACCAGGTCTTTCTATATGCTCTACGATTTTGATCTTTAGAATAGTTTCCACTAATTTTCCCAGCACTGAAGTGAGGCTCACTGGTCTATTGTTTCTCGGATCGCTCCTGGAGCCCTTTTTAAATATTGGGGTTACATTGGCCACCTTCCAGTCTTCAGGTACAATGGATGATTTTAATGATAGTTACAAATTTTAACTAATAGATCAGAAATTTCATTTTTGAGGTCCTTCAGTCCCTAGGATGCATACCATCCGGTCCAGGTGATTTGCTACTCTTTAGTTTGTCAATCTGGCCTACTACATCTTCCAGGTTCACAGTGATTGGTTCATTTTGTCTGACTCAGCCTTGAAAACCATCTCCGGAACTGGTATCTCCACAAAATCCTCATTAGTAAACACAGAAGCAAAAATTAATTTAGTCTTTCTGCAATGGCCTTATCTTCCCTAACAGCCTCTTTAACCCCTCGGTCACCTAACAGTCCAACCAACTCCCTCACAGGTTTCTTGCTTTGGATATATTTAAAAATGTTTTTATTATGAGTTTTTGCCTCTACGGCCAACGTCATTTCAAATTCTCTCTTCGCCTGTCTTATCAGTGTTTTACACTTAATTTGACAATGCATATGCTTTATCCTATTTTCTTCAGATGGATCCTTCTTCCAATTTCTGAAGGATGTTTTTTGGCTAAAATAGCCTCTTTCACCTTACCTTTTAACCATGTTGGTAATCATTTTGCCTTCCTTCCACCTTTCTTATTGCATGGAATACATCTGGAATGCGTGTTTAGGATTGTATTTTTAAACAATGTCCATGCCTGTTGAATACTTTTAACCTTTGCAGATACACCTTTCAGTTTTTTTCTATTTTCCTCATTTTATCAACGTTTCCCTTTTGAAAGTTTAGTGTTAGAGCTGCAGATTTACTTATTGTCCCCCGTCCAGTTATTAGTTTAAATTTGACCATGTTATGATCACTGTTGCCAAGTGGCCCCACAACCATTACCTTTCTTACCAAATCCTGTGTTCCACTAAGAATTAAATCTAAAATAGTTCCCTCCATGAACAATTGCTCCATGAAGCAGTCATTTATTACATCCAGGAACATTATGTCTCTAGCAAGTCCTGATGTTACATTTACCCAGTCAATATTGGGGTAATTGAAATCTAAAAACAACAGAGCACTGCTGATTTATAAAGCAGACATCTTAAACGCTTTAAGATGTCTGCTTTATAAATCAGTGGAGTTGCCGTATATAAATAATAAACAATCTTGCTTTTCAACAAATTGCATTGAAATTTTTGAGACTGAACATTCGTCTCTGCACTTTTGTTTTGGATGGTAATTGAAATCTCCCATTATTATTGACTGCCAAATTGGTTAGCTTCCCTGATTTCTCTTAGCATTTTATCATCTGTCTGACCATTTTGTCCAGGAGGATGGTAGTATACTCCTATCACTATACTCTTACCCAACACACATGGGATTTCTACCCATATAGATTCTACTGAGCATTTAGTCTCTTTATTGATCTTTATCCTGTTGGACTCTATACCCTCCCGGACAAAAAGTGCCACACCCCACCAAGTTGATCCTCTCTATTATTGCAATATAATTTGTACCCTGATATAGCACTGTCCCATTGGTTATCCTCCTTCCACCAGGTCTCTGTGATGCCAATTATGTCAATCTCAACATTTACTGCTATACACTCTAACTCTCCCATCTTACTTCTTAGACTTCTAGTATTGGCATACAGACATTTCAAAGTGTGTTTTGTTTGTATTAAAAACCTGGTTTTCAGTTGTTAGGGATAATCTGGAAATCTTTAGCTCAGTTGATTTTATAATGACAACTGTCTTTTACATTATGTTCAAGACTGGGCTTCTCGGCAATATAAATACAATCCTGAGAGGGCTCCTGGAAAAGTGGGCCCTCATCTATCAGGGGATGTATTTGCTTCACCTTTCCATGCCTGCACTACGCAAACTTGGTTTTAACACTTTTTGCATAGGGGTGGTTCAGAAAGCTTGGAAGTGGTGGTGGACTCTGGCTCACAGTTCAACCTCTGTGACCCCTTTTCTGCTCCTTACGGGCAATAGCGATTTTCTCACTGGTAATGCTTGGACAATTAGTAGACATAGAAAAGCACAAGTTGTGGTCATTTCAACAGTTGTGTGATCAGTGAGACATTCCCATGGAACATTTTTTGCTTATCTACAGAGCAGACATTATGCACTGTCAATTTGCTGGGGGATGCAGGAAAAACCTTTTTTGGAAACTACTCCCCGTTTCAAAAAAATTGGTATTTGGGTACACTTTTTGTACAAGTCCTTGTCCTCGCCTCACCTAGAAAAATTGGCTGAGCAATGGAATGCAGACTTGCGGCTTGAGATTGAAGTGTCTGATATTACTAGGGCATTTGATGTGCTTTATAAATGTTGGATTCCTGCCAATCTGTGAGAAATTCAATTTAAGATCATACACAGGTTTTATTTATCCAGAGTTCTAGGGGCTAAGATGGGTCTATGGGCTCCTGATGAATGTTTGAAGTGTTCCCATTTGCTTGGTGATTTTTGTCACATGTTTGCTGAATGCCCAGAGCTGCAATCTTATTTGCAACAGGTGTTTTTTGCTGTTGAACGTGTTCTGGGATGTACTGTCACATGGGATGGTGGCCTCTTATACTTGTACCTTTCTACTGATACTTGAGCTCTTCCTGGGGAGGTCAACGGTTTATTGTCCTATCCCTAACTCTGGCTAAAAAGTTCATCCTGTCCCATTGGAACTCTGTTGTTATTCCACTTTTTCGGAATGGCAACAGACGATGTTTCATACAGCTGCGTGTGAAACTCCAGAGGAAAAAAAAAAAAAAGACTTGGGCACCAAAAAGATGATCCCATCTTTAAAGAAGTATTTCATGCTCTGGGCATGGGTACCTAGCTGGAAGGTTGGGTAACTGCATTTCACTTTTTCTTTCTGTAATTATGCTGAATTTGGCGCTCCTGTGTTGTTCTGGATGTGTGAATGTGAGTTGAATGAGGTTGTGTGTGTTTGGGGTACGGGGGAGGGGTAAATTGGAAATAAGGAAGTGACATGTAGCTTTGGAATCAGATGCTCCTTTATTTCTTCTGCCCATGTTCTTTATTCTGTTTTCGGCCATTGTTTAAGACATGTTGCTTCAATAAAGATTATGTTACAAAAAAAGAAAGAAGGAAAAAGAATTAAAGCGATCGTTCGCGACAGCCACAGGTCTCTGGACCTTCAAACAAAAATTAAAGTTCCTAAGAGAAGTTGTACCTTAGGCTTCAGGTGGCATTCATTTCCTAGACTGTCACTAGAGCCCAGCAATGTACTTCAGATATGCAATGCATAAAGAACAATCATTTTGAGATTGTTGATGGCTCGGTGACACCAAGTGGGAAATGTGGGTTCACTTACAGAACCTGATTTCCACTCCCTGGGCTGGTTGGGACTGTGAATGCTATGGAGGCAGCATTCACAGCTCCTGGGAAAGAGTCTCAAGCACAGCACAACGGTGACACCTAGCAGGCAGACTCGGGATGCACATGTACGTTTTGGAGGGAGCCATGGCTGGTGACTCATGACCAAGGGTGTTATTGCAATGGCTGGCTTACATGAAGGGTGGGAGAATTATAAAAAAGTTGAGAATGAAGACTCACAGTTATGCAAGCAGCAGGAAACTGCTCAGCACAAAAAAAAAAAAATAAGACAGCGATTATTCCAGGAGTTTGCATTTTTAGAACCACCTGGTGCTCACCATCAGCCTTGGTTACGATGGCAATAATAAACAGCTTATATGCCTTCAGTGCCCGGATCAGTTTTGGTCGTAATGCGATTCTGATTGCAATATGAGAACTGAAAAGTGAAAATTCTAAATTGAATTTAATGAAGTTGCTGTACACATCTCCCTCCCCCCACAAGAAATTCTGCCTGAAACATACTTTTGGATTATGCATAACAACTCTAAATAGCAGGGCTATGATTGTTATCAGGCATCAGAGTAAAGCACTAGGTTAATCTGCACAGAGGGTCAGTTGCAATCCTATACAGCAATGATACAACAGAATGGGGCCTCCAAGAGGGCTAGGATGATCTGTATAGAAGAGACCATGGTTAGATCAAAGGCCTTCTATGAGCATGGGGAGGCTGAACTGTTTTTTTTTTGTTGATTTTTTTTTATAGCAGCCTCACTGGCATTGGTAGACGTGAGGATTATTGCAGAATTTAATAGGATGTAGAGGACAGCCAGGGAGTTGGCCTGATAGTGGGAGTGGTAGATTATGATTTAGGGCAGCGATTCTCAACCAGTGTGTCGCCAAGCACCGGCAGGTGTGTCACAGCTCCCGGTGTCCCACTTCCCCAGTTGAGCTTCATTTCTCCCTTTTTCCAGCCCCCGTGGGCCAATGCAAAGCTTCCTTTCTTCCTGCCCTCACTGTACAATGGGAAGCCTCCTCCCTTCTTCTTGTCCCAGCACAGGCCAATCGGAAGCCTCCTCTCTTCTACCTGCCAGTGGGAGTAGGAAGAAGGGAGGAAGCCTCTGATTGGCCGGTGAGGCAGAAGAAGGGGCATCGTATAGCTTAGGGTTGGGGTGGTTTGAGTGGGGGCTAGGAGGAATGGCAGTGTCAAAGCCTGACACCAATGAAGCAAGGCCACCATGGGAGCTCATCCCTGTGGCAGCAAAGAGGAAACCCAACCTCGACCAAGCAAGGGTGCAACAAGAACCCATCCCTGTGGCAGCAAAAAAAAAGGCCCGCCGGAGTAAAGCCGCAGTGGAACTGGTGCCCATCCCTGCAGGGAAGGAAGAAGAGGTTTGGCAGTGAGGCCCAGTGCATGCAAGTGAGAATGGGAGCCTGGTGTGGGTATAAATGGGAGCCTGGGTGAAAGCTTGGATGTGTGATTGAGAGAGACTAGTCTGGAGAGAGAGAGAGAGACTGAGACTGAGACTGGTCGTGGGGTCTAATTGGTGTGTGTGAGTGACTGGTTGTGAGCCCTAAGGAAGAGGACTGTGAGGACAGAGCTTCAGCAGCCCTTGCTGCTTCTGGTGAGTGCTATTGGCCTGCAAGAGAAAGGAGTAAGAGAGTTGCTGGAAAGGGTAAGTAAAGGTGGCTTTTTACGTTTATTTTTCTTGATTGCCATTTTAACTATTGGGCATTATGCTTTGTCTGCTGTTTTGAAATATTTTATTGATATTTGGACATGTTTAATAATTTTTAGGAGTTTTTAATTGTTGGATGTTATTCTGTTCAGCAGCTGTTTTGTAATATTTTTAGTAAAGCTTACAATTATTTCTGTGTGGGACTCTATAGGGGTTGGCTTATTCTGTTTTCCTAATAGGAGGTGTATTAGTGTTTAGGACCTGGTTTAATAGTTGTAGTGTTGCCTTTTCATAGATAGGGTTGTTACTGTTTGCGTGTGTTCCATAATAGAGGTGTAACTTTGTGTGGATTAGTTTGTGTGTATTATTGCAGATCCTGGGACTATGTTAGGTACTATATTTCTCTTTCCATTTCTCCATGTTTGCACTGCATGCAGAGTGGCTTTTTTGTTTTCTATTCCAGTTTCTGTCTCATATTTTAATTTGTGGTTTTTCTGTACTTGGTGAAGGTCAGTTCTGGATGTGTGACCAAGGTGAGGTATTTTACTAGCATGTAGGCATTTGTATCAATCTTATTTGTTGAGTTTTCTCAATAGGATATGCATTAGTGGTAGATTACTGTCTTTTCATATTGTGCATGGTAGTAAAAGGAGTTTGTTTTGCTTTCACTGAGATGTCATCAGAACCAGAATATCTTTTTTTGTATGGCGAGTTGTACAGGGTAATGCCCTAGATCTGCTCTGCACTCATTGCTGGGGTTCCTGTGGATGCAGAGCATATGTTTACATTTAGCTCCGTGACTGTCACATGTTCAGTGTGTCACACATGTTAGAACCATCTGTCAGGTGTGTCCCGTTCCCTGATTTAGGGCATGCTTGGGGGGAGGGGTTGGGTATAAGACTTGGAGGAAAGGAAGTTGGTGTAGGATTGCATATGGGAGTTTCTACACGCCATTTACCCAAATTCACGAATCTCGACTGGGCAGACTTAATAGGCCATTTTGCTCTTCATCTGGCATAATTTACTATGTTATTTCCTAAAGTCTGGAATCATCCCCAGTCTACATTAGTATGATTGGAGATTAATATTAGATCACTTCAGTACATTGTATAGTACACTGTCAAGAGGATGAAATTCAGTGATAGAATGTATAATAAATTCAATGAGCTTCAATGTTTGAACACCAATGCTGTTGAGATATTTAGAAGTGTGTGGAGATGGTGTGATCAGAAATCATGGCACTATGAAATAGACGTGTCGCTACTCGATGAGTAACAAAAAAGATTGGATACAAAGGAAAATGTACAGATGCTATTACCACCATTTACTGTGGCCAAAAAATCATCAAATTCAGCTGTTAACTCTAGCTCAAGTTTCTAGTGACATAAACACTCATCCTATCTTGTGGTGTTACAAGAACAGCTTACTAAAGTTAACAGCTTTCAAATAAAACACAATTTCACTTTTTACTAAAATATTCTAATTAATGTACAATTATTGAGAAGGTGCTGGCATGACAGCACTAGAAACCAAACTTTGTTTCTCCATAGAGAAACAGCATAGGCCTCCCCTCTCATTCTCTCATCCCCCACAACGCCCTGTCAATGTGCCAGAATCCTGATCTAGCAGGACAACCTCTCGGAATGAGAGAATCAACCTGTCTCCATGCCTACGCAATCTTTGGCCTTTCCTCAGAGACTGCCAACAATAGTATCAATCGGTGCCAAATCAGTGTCAGGGTCTAAAAGACAACACAATAGCTGCACTTTTATTTGTTTTAATGAAAAAGACAAAAGATTAAAAACAAAAACACGTGCTTCCTGATTTACAGCTTGAAGGGAAACCAAAGTAATCCGAAAGATGCAGTCTCCCTTACTGGGTAATCTGAGGAAAGTGACCCATTCCAGCCCACTATATGTTGGTGCAGCTTTGTTCAGAACCAGCAATGAAAACTCTCAGGAGAAGTTGTGCCAGCAGAAAACTCTCTAGCTGGATGAACAGGGGGGATTTACCTATAGCCAATGGGAGCCTGGCTAGGCATAGCCCTGCCACAATACCTAAGAAGGTAACAGTACAGCTTCCTCGGTTCCTCGAGAATAGCTCTCTTTCTGCAGAGCTCCCATCCACCACATCCAGAACCAAAACCCCAACCTCCCTAACAATTAGTGGCTTTAGTGAGATGGACAACAGTCCACCGGAAATTGAACTGTGCCCACAATACTCATTTCAGATAACACATCACAGCTTTCAGATAGCAATGTTTGGCCTCTTCCAACCTGAACTTGGTTTGACCTAGTAGTCCTTTGCTAATTCCCTTGCAGTCTCAGTATCATTTTCTTTCAGTATACAGACTGGGAGAAACATCGCTCCCATAATCTTATTACAGTGCAAGGTTTGACTTACCAAGGCATATAAATCATGCTGATTCTATCAAAAAGCCCTTGGCGACAGTGAAACTGTACAATACATAACAAGGTTTTCTTCCAAAATGCCTGTGTTTCCTTCTAGTATCTGGATATAGTACAACCTGTATGGAGCATTTAGAGATTTCTCACCCAGTCTGATCATTTTGAATGGAAATAATACATCATTACATGACTGGGGAAGTTCTAAAATGTTTATCTTTAAATACCTAATTAATCTACCACAAAACTCTAAAATGGTAACTTTGATACCGGCACGGGGGCGCACATGTACACACGTATGTGAGTTCGTGCCAAAGGATGTGGCCATTTTATAACATGCACGCGTATAAGCAAGCATGATATAAAATAGGCTGAATGAGCGTACATGTGCGCGCAAATGCCGCCTCTACCAGGTAAGTGGGTGATTTTAGTAGACACGTGCGCCAATGCAAAATATATTTGAACCAATGTAAGAAAAATAACATAACAATTAACCAAAACATGTATAATCTATCCTACAAACTAAGTTCATAAAAACGTTAATAACTCTGTTAAACTATAATTCTATGTTAACCATTTAATTGAACCTTTTTGAAAAACTCTGTTAATCTTCGAAACTTTGTAAACGTTGTGATGGCGAAACCAAACGGTAAATAAAACTCGACAAATAAATAAATGCAATTTACCAGTTTCCCCAGTTCCAATTAAAATAGCCCCCTTTACCCTGTTAACCTGACCCTTCAAACCCTGCTGACAACTTAAGTTATTTTTATTTTATTTCTTACATGCCATCCATAGCAGTAGTAAAGTTACACAGCAGAGGACCCCAGCGCGCGGTTGTGCGCGTAAATACTTAAGCACACATTTCGTGTTAAAGTCCCGGAATGCCCATATGTGCCCAGACCACGCCCCTTTCCCCTTTTTTTAGTAACTTATTTGTGCACTTTTAAAATCTGCTCGGCAGGCGCCAGCCAAACATACTCGTGGATCTCCAGGTTTTGGCCCGCGCTTTTAAAATTCACCCCTAAGGGAGCATCATTGCACTTTTTAAAATCTAATTTTGCTTATTTACCCCTATGTAGCTGAGTAAACGAATGAAAATAACGTTGCAGAGGGGATCTCAAGATGGCATCTGAAGGATAGAACGTTGCATCTCGGGACTCCCTACATTGAGAGACTTTCAACTGTACTGAGGAAGACCAGGAAGGGCCAGACATTTGGGCAGCTTCCACTAATTTCAGTCTCCTCTGCACAGCTGTCCAGTGGGCTTTTTGCTGTCCCGGGTACGTCAGTGTTTCATTTGAGAACAACGTCTCTTATTGTTGGTGGAGGGACAGGAGCCTCTCCCCAACCCAAGGCTGAGATTCTGCTTAGCCCCGGATGTTCATGAGACTTTCCTGTTACCAGGAAGCACTAGTTTTATTTCCCGGGGACAGCCTTACTGGCGAGACTCCATTGTTGGGATCTCATGCGCCGGCAGCTGCATGCTGCTCAGACGCCCAGTATAAAGCCAGCGTGCCAGAGAGACCCTGTGGTAGAACATGCGCCATTGTTGGAGGCGGCAGGACGTGGAGAGTCGGCAGTGTGCAGTGTAGATGTGTTGGGATTCACCCAAGTACCTCCTGGGTGGGGGGAGGTGGCAGCAAGATGGGGAAGACAGAAGTCACTGCAATGGAGTCCATTTGGCAGGCCATCACAAGCTTGGAGCAACCGGTCAGTAAGAGATTAGAGGGCATGGGCCCTCTCTTTAGGAACGTAAAGATCAAATCACCAGACTGGACAATACTGCAGTTCTTCATGGAGGGGAAATAGAATCGTTTGAAGAGCTAGGGACTGTGTGCAGTGTGAATGTCAACCTTATAAAAGGACAATTTGGGAGTTCAGCATAAGCTGTAGATACCGGAAAATAAAATGCAAGCGTTTGACAGCGTTCTCAGTTTCCCTCAGATTCTCATGACAAGCCCAGTGGAGGTTTTTGTTTGGTTTTTTTTTTAAAGAGATATTTGAGGGAAATTTAGAAGATTCCCGAGGATTCTTTGCCTCCCTTAAACAAGGCCTCTTTTGCTTCCGTCCAAGAAGCGCACCAAAAATTCCTTAGCTTCAGAGTCTGCAAGATCAAATGATTTTGGCCAGAATTTCTTGAGAATTCTCAAGAAGAGGGTCCTAGGTGTGCCACTCTAATAGTTTCCTTGTTTCTGAATTAGATAAGAATTCAGTAATGTGGCTTTTCTTTAGAGTTAAGAATAGTGGGGTGGATTTTAAAACCCCTGCGCGCCGGCGCGCCTATTTTGCATAGGCCGCCGGTGTGCGCAGAGCCCCGGGACGTGCGTAAGTCCCGGGGCTTCCTGTCGGGGGCGTGGCGGGATGACGCGGCGTTTAGGGGCGGGGGCGGGCGTTTCGGGGACGGCAACGTGGGCGTGGTTTCGGCCCGGGGGTGTTCCGGGGGCGTGGCCGCAGCCTCCGGAACAGCCCCCGGGACCGGACCACGGAGCGGGGCAGCCGGCCGACGCGCGCAAAGTTACGCCTGCTTTCAGCAGGCGTAACTTTGCCAACAAAGGAGGGGGGTTTAGATAGGGCTGGGGGGGTGGGCGAAGGAAAGTTCCCTCCGAGGCCGCTCCGAAATCGAAGCGGCCTCGGAGGGAACAGGCAGCACGCACTGGGCTCGGCGCGCGCAGGTTGCACAAATGTGCACCCCCTTGCGCGCGACCTCGGATTTTATAAGATACGCGCGGCTACGCTGGGTTTAAAAAAGGTTTGAATAAGTTCGTGGAGGAGAAGTCCATTAACGCTATTAATCAAGTTGTCTTAAAGAATAGCCACTGCTATTACTGGCATTAGTAACATGGGATACTTAGTTGGGTACTTGCCAGGTACATGTGGCCTGGATTGGCCACTGTTGGAAACAGGATGCTGGGCTGATGGACCCTTCATCTGACCAAGAAAGGAAAAGCTTGTTCTCTGATGATCCTCTGATCTTTTCAGATCAGAGCATGGCCAGCATCTCAGAAAACTAAACTAGAAATTGTTGCCTGAGGTTATCCCTGCAAGGTCTGTAACGTTATCACCTCCTACCTTGGGGCAGATTCTAAATCATATTCTTGTCAATATGTTGCAAGCAAACCCAATGATAAGCCTTAAGAAACACAGAACATATCATCATCCTCGAAGTACTCATTCTGTGCCCGGGCTAGAGAGCTCTCGTCCTAGGAAAGGACATCACATTTTTGTCTAACTGCTGAAAGTTTCTTGGTATATAACATGAGAAGCCGCAGGAAGGCCTGCCTCAGTCACAAAAGCCCCATCTTGGGCCAGAACTGGGTATCTTTTTGTCTGTAATGCTGAAAGGTAAAAGGTGTGCTCCAAATACTCATTCATTCATCAACACATATCCACTCTTGCTTAGCTGAAAAGTACTCCCTCAAACTTGAATAATAATAAAAGCCATATTTTTAGTGAACTATTTTATAAGAGTTAAGATTAATCAAAAAGTAGAAATATGGTAAAATACAGTTTTATCTTACTAGAATATATAAACGTAGAACAGCTGAAAGAAGCAATATTTGTATATAAATAATGTATCCATCCTGACAGCGATCCTTCAATGTAACTGATGCACTGTTTTTGTTCATATGTTTACTGTTCTTTAAGGTGGCAAGGGGGCTCCCTGTAACCGTAAGAATTAACAAAACAGATGAAACAATAAAAAAAGAAACAGAAGCAATCTTTTACAACACTCCTCAAAGTTTTCCTGCTGTGATCTTCTAAGACAGTGGTTCTCAACCTTTTTCCCCATCGTGACACACCTGACAGACCACGCTCATGTGTGACACGCTGCTCATTACAATTCATGGCGGAAATAAAAAAATAAAGGCCCAGTATTATTTTTATTGTTAAGAATGACACAAGGGAAAGATAAGTACTCTGAACAGAAATTGCATGAATAGTAAACATTAGAGATTTATTTATTTATTTAAGTCTTTTCTATACCGTCGTTAAGTAGCTTCCGTCACAATGGTTTACAATAGGTACATAAAAATAAGGATGTTGAAACATTACACAAAGGATCTCAATCACACATTTACATACATGCTGGCTCTCTCACACACACACACACATACACAGGATTTCAAACACAGATGCTTGCTTGCTCATTCACTCTCTCTCTCCTCCCCCGCCTCCACTGAACTGGCGGCAGCAACAGCCTCCTCCACTTACAGCCCTTGCGGCCTTGAGAAAGGAGTCTCATTGGCCGCAGGGGCTGACATTGCTCTTCTTTTGCTCCGCGCCATGCTGCTCATTCTTCAGGCCGCGCCTCTCTTCTTCGGGCCGTTGCTGCACACACTAGCATGGTCTTTTTTTCCCCCATGTGCGCGGCTGCTGCATACCACTTCCTCTTCCGGGCCGCGGGAAGAAGAGACCATGGCTCTTCCTGCCGCGTTCCGCCTGGGCTACCATCGTTTTAAGCACGGGCGGAAAATATGTTCCTATTTCGCTGGGGCAGGGGGAGCAGAGGGGGGACCGGGAAGGGTGGCAACACACCCGCAGCATGTGCTTGGCGACACACTGGAGTGCCGCAACACACTGGTTGAGAACTGCTGTTCTAAGAGGACAGGTCCAGCAGTGAGAGAGCCGTGCTTTAGGGATCTCCAATATGTCCCAGGCACTGAAGGCCCTAGGATTACCTTCCTGCCATGCAATGCGTGCAGGTTCTACTAAGTCAGTAGAATGTGTGACATTCTAGACAGCCTTAGTTCTCTCTGAATGCAGTATTACTAACAGATGTACAAATCGATATGTCAAGACTTATTTAAAGCTTTCGATATGCAACAAATTCCAAAGTATATTCTGGAATACCACAGTCGACCATTCTGAAAAAACAACATTCATTTTCAGACAAGTCAAATTAACACTGAACCTCCACATACACACAATCAATAGTGATCAGGCTCAGGCCAGCGATAGTTACAAACTGAAGTGCAAGGAAACATGAGAGCAATTTCATAGTCCAGAATTTTGAAGATATCATGAATCTGAGCTGTCATTACATCAAACACTGACAAACCACCGTGTGATGAAGTCAACAAATCAGTAACTTAAGGAGTTACCGACATTTCAGTCATTCCAGTAAAAGACCAGTGTTCCCAACAGCCAGATATAACATTTTATAAGAACTGGCCCTGCAGTTCTCGAGATGCGATTATATTGACCTTCCTTCCGATGCATTTCTTCAGGGAACATTTCTAAATTTCTCTCCCTGCCATCCTCCTGCCAAATCACTTGCCACTTAAAAGTCCAAAGTCAGATGTCCCGTTCCCCCCCCCCCAGGGTACTAGCTGTACGCGAAATTTGATATATTTGGGGGGGGGAAATATCATTGTGTTGCCAAAAAAAAAAAAATGTCTGTAGCCAACAAGCAAACAAAATGTCACTCTGTCCAAATACTTATGCCCTTGTCCACTTTCAAGTTTTGTTAGAACTGGCCCAATGGTTCTCAAGATTTAGGGGGTGAATTTTCAAAAGCATTTATGCGGGTACAATGTAGTTTTTCATGCATAAATAGGCTTTTTGAAAGCTACCCTAGGGGCTGAACCTATGGAAGTATATGTGGAAGTGACTTTGTGCTCACTTTTATGCATTAGTGCAACACAGCACTCCTGGGGACAGAGCTAGAGAGGGGAAATCATTTAAACGCAAACTTTTTTTTAAGTATGCCCCTAAACCTTCATGCTTCTATGCTCAGTCCTGCTAATTTTCAAAGCAGACTTGAAAATGTAAAATCCCCTTTGAAAATTAAGGCTGAAGTCTGTTTTCAACCCTGTGCGGTTGGAAAAAAAAAAATCAAAAAAAGGTTTTCTAATAAGAGTTATTTTTGAAAAAAAGAAAAAAAAAGGTTTTGTATTAAAAATTATGAAAAAAAAAACTATTTAAAAGTGTTGCCTCAAGTGACTGATGATTAATACATTTTAAGCACAGAAAAGTTTTGTTGTGGGTCGCCGGATAAGGAATACAAGGTTAACCCAGTGCTTTATGATGGTCGCTTGGAGACACACGATTTAAATAAGTCCACTTTGAAGTTTCATGTACGAAATAAATTTATGATTCATGGTATTTCTTTTTCTTGCAACCAGAGGTTTATGTAATAAAAGCATTGGCTCATAATGAGCGTGGCATTTGCCCCTCCAAGCCTGTGTTTTGGAGAGATTTTGCCCTCCTCCTGTTCTTCATCCCCCCCCCCCCTTTTTAAAAACTCTGAAAGGTACAAAAACGTAATGGTTGTCCTCACCCCCACCCCGGCAAACCTCTACACAAAGTTTGGTTCGGCTAGGTCTAACTATTTAGATACTGAGAAGGAGGGGGGGGGGTCACAGAGAGACACACTCAACAGTATGATAAGCCTCTGTCCTTTATAGACCCGAAGCTAAATACACAACCCTTTCATTTATCAACACCACCCACTCGTGTGTTATTATTGCTTAGAAAAGCACACACCCATACGCGCATTACTGCTTACATAGCAAACATAACCTGAATTTTACCTCTGAAACCTTTCAAAAATAAAATGATGGGGGAGGACCCGACTTCCAGGAATTGTCCCACTTTCTTTCCAATGTGCAGTGGCAGCATTGTGACTTGAAGAACGTGTCTGAATCTGCACAAATTAAAACGTAACCGAACTGCTGATCGAGGGCATGCATTTGAATTACTAACAAACTTGGTCTAAACCGATTAGGTTATCCAGACTTTGCAGGGCTTCAGCAGATAAAACCTCTGCTTGCTCAAGCATAATACTGGCGTCAGACAGGAGAATGAGGACAAAGACCAGCAAGGAGAAAGAAGAAAGGCTGAACTGAGAGAGAGGTGTAAAAGAGGCAACAGTAACACAGACAAGGTGGTCTATCTCGTAAAGGAACGGTGCTGTTGTTGCTTCCCTATGCAGATCCTCTCTCACAGTTTCTCAATCACACTGAAACCTGGACTATGCCCTCCCCAATCCAGTCAAAGCACCACAGATCTGGGCTTGGCTGCAGGATGTGGCTTTTCAGCCTTCAGCTGCCTGGGAAGAGAGCAAGAACCCTATCTACTGACATGGGGGAGAGCAAGTTAAGGAATCTCTTTCTACCAGCAGCAAAGATCAGCTTTGCAGGGCCGATGACAACTGAAGAAGCGGCCCAGCGGGGTCACCAGTACATCCCTCTTTTCAGCAGCTGAAAAAGAGGCCTGGAGTGACAGAGTGTGTGCAAGAGCACAAGAGCCCATGTGCGTGATGGCGCAAGCCAGTTTGTGTGTATGCGAGAGCCATTGTGTATGACAGACAGCACCAGCCAGTGTGTTTGTGTGCGAGCCTAAACCAACGTGTGTGGTGGCACCAGCATGAGCGCCATATAAGAGTGCCAGCATGAGGTAGGGGACTGATGGAGCAGGTTGGGAAAATTAAGAGAGACTAGTGAAGACAAGGTGAGGGAATTGAGAAAGAACGACTGGTAGGAGGATTGAGATTGGATTGATTTGAGACTGGTGGGAACAAGGTGGAGGAATGAGAGAATGGTCACTACCGGATTAGGGAATTGCTAGAGAGACTGGTGGAAAGATTGAGAAAGTCTTGGGAAGACAGGATGGGAGTACCGACAGAGAGATTCAGTAGAGATATAAGGGAAGGGGATCCCAAATGATCCCTCCCCTCTTGACAACGTGAGGCTCTTTTGGTACTGTGCATTCTGGTTTCTGTGAAAAATTGCCTGCTACAAGGCCTCCTGGAGCTTTTTGCTCAGCTCCTTCTCAAAAAACTGCTGATACTAGCACAGACTGGGAGGCAGAAGGAGAGGCCACATATTCCTGAAAAACAGAAGCGAGTCAAATCACTTGGGCCTGATGGAGAGTGATGCGAATCCCAGGACTGTGGTGAAGATGAGCTCCTCCTCACCGAGGTGCACTGTGCATCGACCTGATGTTGATGCCTCTTATTCCTTCCTGGTCCCTTGAACCACGATGGAAGGGAGGAGAAAGGATCAATACCACCCTGATGTCATGCATCATCGTTGTCCGAAGCAGCTTCAGGGTCCCTTGATGGTCCGATGCCAATGCCTATTGGCAGGGCTAAACTCTCTCAAATTAGAGGAGCACCTGCCAGGAATAATGTCTTGTTAGGAACATAGCCATATCAAGGGTGCTGAAACATCATGGTCATCACCCCCCCCCCCCCCCTCCTCAGCAAAGCACCAATTGATCAAGAGGTATAACAGACCAAACACGGCTGTGTAGGGAGCACTTACCTAAGACACAGGCTTTCTTGGCATCAGTGAAAAAATAAGCAACACAAATAAACTACTCGATGGTGAGGTTTAAATCACCCACAAATGCTGCCTTGAAGCACCAGAACTGGTGCACTATGTGGCTAACAGAAAAAATAAAGAAACTTAAAACTGAACTTAAAACCCCTACCTAGAGGACGAAAAACATGCAGGACCCTGTTCGAAACAGCTCCTGCAGCTCCAGAACTTTTACTGCAGAAGCTGTGAGAGAGAGGGAGAGATGAACTGCAACCTGCACAGAAAAGATGAGGCTGAGGAGCCCTTCATGGGATGTGGGGGAGGGCTTGGGCTGCACATGTCCAGTGGGGCATGCTCAAAACTTCTAGAAGCTTTGCTATCAAAGTTCTGTGTCAGGCTCCCTCTGATGATGTCACCCATGTATGAGAACTGCCATCCAGCTTGTCCTTGTAGAACCTCCTGTCCCCAACGTACCTAGTTTGATCATTGCAATGATAGTCCCGAGCCAGGGGCCATTCAAGGCTCCTTCCAAAACCTTACAATCATGGGTTCTGAATCCAGTCCCCAGGTGTCCTCTTCAAACAATGACCCTGACTCCCTTCTCCCCTTGTGGGAACCATGAACTGCCGCCACAGTATTTACCCAGCTCCATTCGGGGAGCAGACGACCTGACTCTGGGATCGAACCAAGGTGTAAGGGTCAGGGATAATCCAATATTATCCAGAAATTCATCGAGCCTAGTCATATCAAGCTCAGGTGGGAATGTTACAGAACTGACTCAAGAACCTTTTACATGGCAGTGCACAGCACTAACGTCTCCAGGACCTTTGATTATAAGTTTGAACCACAACTGCTTTTAGGTGGTAGGTTCTAGTTATGGTCCTTGTTATATAAGATTAAATGTTTGTAATCTTGAGGAATTATTATTAAATAGTGCAGGGAGAATACTGTGTCAGTTTCTAGTGTAAGGCCTTTGCCATCTGAGCCACTACTAGGCCATCCCAACCTGTGCTGTCTTAATGTTACTATATAACAGGATACGTTCATGATTTTCTGGACTTTGTGTTTGAAGATGTGTGATGTAACAGTAAGGCATTTTTCTGGCCATTATAACAGGCGTATGATATCACAACCTCTTCAGCCAGTCACACCGCAACTTTTATCTATCGGCCTCCAAGCCCGGATTTAGGAATAAGCAACATAGACAAACTGCCTCTTGCACCAAATATCCAGGAGAAAGAGAAGCCTGCTCCTGCTTGCTTTAGGGCCATGAGTGGCAAAGCTTCAAAGGGGCTCTGCGTGGGCCATTCTGACTATGGGCCATCAAAATCTTAAATCCTGTCTCGTCAGCCTCCAAGGTCAAGTTATAAGTATGTATAAGTCCTTGAGTTTCCATGAAGCAGAGGGATCATTGTTTTTACGTTAAGAAGGCATTTTTGCAGGAAACATATACAGTACACCTGTATTGTGAACTAAATAGGCAAGTCCAGCCTCATGGTCAAAAACGTTGCACACATGCTAATGGAACTAGCTCTAAGACATGCATGCATGTGCAGATCAAAAAATATGCCCTGTCAAAAACCTGAGTCCCCTTGACATGTGCCGAATTTACTGTAAATACGATACCAAAAAGAAGTTATTAGGGGGATACACTTATAGCGAAACAGTGATCTCATAGGCCTTCTTCCCTTCAGAAAGTAGGCTAAAATCCTGGGCTCTTTATTTGCTTCCCCCGATATGCTGTGCAACAGTTACATTTCAGAGCACCCATTTTCCTGTCTAAGTGACTCAAGGCATAACTGGCTAATTATTTCATAAAACACGACTTTTGTTTGCTTTGGGTCAGCTGCACTAAGCATTTTTTTTTCCAATAGCCACAAAATGGGGGGGGGAGGCCTTTAGTATATCTAGTTCTTTGTGTTACTTTCTATGAACATGCCTGTCTGTTAAATAACCCTTGTACTGAATGAATACATGAAGTTGTTCCAATATTATCTGACTATATTTAGGCTCCTTCGTAATACTGGGCCATGCTCGCACATGATTTCATGTAGCCAATACATAACAATATTGTTGCCCTTGATATAATCACTGGAGCCACTAGTGAAAAAAAAGCCTTTATTTAGACATTTTCATATGCTTTAAAATATATTGAAACAAACCCTTATCTTTGAAAAGTCCAGAAAACAAACATTCACCAAACACTCTAATCAAGCCCCACTTAGCTGAAAAAGTTGAATTTTCTTTGTACTTTCTTAAACCTCGGGAGTATCATTTTTTTTGTCATTGGTTTTGACTTTGTGTGAAAAGACATTTCCCTTTATCACTCTTGTGAGAGAAAAAAAAAAACCCTCAGGTTAAACGCATGCCTACAAAATCATTTTCCAAAGATTCAAACAGCATAATAATAGATTTTGTGACGACTGCTTGAGAACGGCAACCCACTACAAGCTAGGACAACATGATGACATCATCCAGAAGAGCTTTTGACACACACCTACTTCTTCCCCCCAAAACAAAGAAAACAAATTTTGCATAATATCCGTGAATCTAGCTGAAAGGGTATATCATGAAATGAATGTATTACATCTGTAAGAACATTGTGGGGCGGATTTTTAAAAGGGTTACGCGCGTAACCGCGAAAACCCGCTCCCGTGCATAGGCCCAGCAAAGCGTGCAAGCCTGCGCGGTATGTCCCGGGACGTGGGCGGGACCAAGGCCTCCGGCACAGAGGCCGGCCTGCACGCGCAACCTACGCCTGCCCGGAGGCAGGCGCAACATATTAAACAAAGGTCGGGGGGTTTAGATAGGGCTGGGGGGGGGGGTTTAGGTAGGGGAAGGGGGAAGGAAAGTTCCCTCCGAGGCCGCTCTGATTTCGGAGCGGCCTCGGAGGGAACAGGGAAAGCCATTGGGGCTCCCCTAGGGCTCAGCGCGTGCAAGGTGCACAAGTGTGCACCCCCTTGCGCGCACCAACCCTGGATTTTATAACATGCGCGCGGCTGCGCGCGCATGTTATAAAATCGGGCATAGATTTGTGTGCGCCGGGTTGTATTCAAATCTACGCCTGCGTGTACGTCTTAAAATCTGGCCCTGTATTTTCTTTTAAAGATGTTTTTTGCCCCTATTGCTGCAAAGAAACCCTTTAAAAATAGGAATGCTACCATTTAAATATGGCTGTTCTATTTACAGGGTGAAAGGACACATACAGTTTCTTCAGTACAGTCCTCTCAGCAAGACAAAGGTTCTGTAGAAGGCAAATGGCATATTCCTCTTGCTCCAACTGTGTGATTACAATTCCTATTTGAAAATAAAAGTCAATGCAGTCCTCCAGTTCTGCACGTCGCTTGAATTAAACTTTTCAAATATATCAAGCATGAAAAAAGAGAAAGCCTGCACTTTCTTCAATGAATGGACAGAACAGCAAAGGAAAAAAAATCTCACACAGATGTCAAAAATAGGTTGGCCAACAGAGTACGCCTATGCCAAACAGGACAGAAAATGTGGATCTTATCTAATTGTATGAATAAGTTTATTATTATGTGGAATAATGATAAGTTGATTATATGTGATTACCATGTGGAAGGGCCTGGAGCAGGACCACGAAAAAACAAATACAAATAAGACTGGAAGAGAGGTAAACCTCAATTGATTTTCATTCAGTGTGTTTACGAGGAGCTAACTGAAAAAATGTTACTGTAGAAAAAAAAGTGGTGACTCTTAATGATATAACAAACTACAAATTAGTAGACTCAACTAGGAAATTTAGGCTTAATCATGGACTATGAAATAAATTTTAAAGTACATATCTCTAAGAAAGTTAAGGAAGATTTTATAAATTGATGATATTAAACGTATGAAGCCATTACTCTCACACAAAAATTTTAGATCAGTACTCCAAGCCTTGATATTAACTGGTCTAGATTACTGCAACTCTACGATGCTAGGACTCCCAAAAGCGACACTGCGCCCTTTGCAGGTTCTGCAAAACACTGCAGCTCGTATTCTGTCAAATACTAGGAAAAGGGATCACATCACTCCAGTATTGAAGGATCTACATTGGTTGCCAGTTGAAAGCAGAATAATGCATAAAACATTATGCATTATCCACAAAATACTATATGGTGATATGTCCGCTTGGTTAAACTCGATGATAAAATTACACATCCCCCAGCGCAATCTCAGGTCAGCAAATAAAGCCCTCCTGACAGTACCTACAATAAGGTCCGCACGTTTGAGTGAAGTAAGGGATCGAGCAATCTCTATCGCAGGCCCGTCCCTCTGGAACAAACTGCCACAAGAATTACGGTTACAACAGAATATGAAGAGATTTAGACAAGACCTAAAAACATGGCTTTTCAAATAGGCATTTAAAACAATCACTGAGGTATAAGCCAGGCATTTTTTCTTTTTCCATGTTATTCTTTTATTCTGTTTTTATCTGTTTTTAATATTAATTTTAGTATCTATTTAGTAGTTTTATGAATTTTATATATTATGAAGCACTTGTATTTTCTCTCTTTTAAATCATATATTGTAAACTGTAGAGATAGAACTTGTTTCTGTGCAACAGTATATAAAAATTGTATAAAACTACTACTAAACTTAAAGTAGATAAGGCAATGGGGCCGGATGGTACTAAGGTAACAGATGTCCTGGCAGCTCTGCTGGCTGACGTTTTCAATGCTTCCATAGAGTCTGGAGTCGTTCCAGAGGACTGGAAAAGGGCAGATGTGGCTCCTATTCATAAAAGGAGAAGTAAGGAGGAAGTTGGGAACTACAGACCAATTAATCTGACCTCAGTGGTGCGCAAACTAATGGAATCGCTGATAAAACAGAGGATAGTGCAATTTTTGGAATCCAATGGATTGCAAGATCCAAGCCAGCATGGTTTTACCAGAGGTAAATCTTGTCAGATGAATTTGATCAATGTCTTTGAGAGACCAGAGAGTTGGATTAGAGGATGAGCGCTAAACATTAGTATACCTGGATTTCAGTAAGGCCTTTGACACAGTTCCACACAGAAGATTTATAAATACATTGTGTGGATCCTACAGTCACTGACTGGGTTAGAAATTGGCTGAGTGAGAGCGACAAAGGGTAGTGGTAAATGGAGTTTTCTCTGAGGAGGTGGTTATTACTAGTGGTGGTGTGCCTCAGGGATCAGTCCTTGAACCAGTTCTTGTCAACATTTTTGTGAGCAACATAACGAAAGGGTTGTCTTTTTGCCGATGATACCAAAATCTGCCATACTGGGTCAGACCAAGGGTCCATCAAGCCCAGCATCCTGTTTCCAACAGTGGCCAAGCCGAGCCACAAGTACCCAAATATTATCGATTAATAGAATATGGGGGAATATGATAGAGGTCTTTAAGATCATGAGAGGTCTTGAACGAGTTGATGTGAATCGGTTATTTACACTTTTGGATAAGAAAAGGACTAGGGGGGCATTCCATGAAGTTAGCAAGTAGCACATTTAAGGCTAATCGGAGAAAATTATTTTTCACTCAATGCACAATTAAGCTCTGGAATTTGTTGCCAGAGGATGTGGTTAGTGTAGTTAGTGTAGCTGGGTTCAAAAAAGGTTTGGGTAAGTTCATGGAGGAGAAGTCCATTAACTGCTATTAATCAAGTTTACTTAGGGAATAGCCACTGCTATTAATGGTATCAGTAGCATGGGATCTTCTTGGTGTTTTGGGTAATTGCCAGGTTCTTGTGGCCTGGTTTGGCCTTTGTTGGAAACAGAATGCTGGGCTTGATGGATCCTTGGTCTGACCCAGCATGGCAATTTCTTATGTGTTATATTACCATGCTGAAGACAGCATTTCTTGCATTTATCTGTGCTGTAACCACATCCTCTGGCAATGAATTCCAGAACTTAATTATGCGTTGAGTAAAAAATAATTTTAGCTGGTTTTAAATTTATTTATTTATTTATTTATTTATTTGGGGTTTTTTTTTTTCAATATATTTTATTGGAGAGCTCAAAAACATTGACAACACAACATTTGAACAAGAGATAACTTAGCTAACACGTCTCCATGAAGTATTGTTTTTCCCACAGACCCCTCGACCCTCCCCCAACCTCCCTCCCCCCTCCCTCCCACCCCCCCAGTAGAGATTCAAAACGCAATTTCACAAGCTAAACTGATCGCTGATCAGAGGAACATCATTCTCTGGGGACACCACCATTACAACAAAAAAAGACAGAAATAATATTCCCTAACAGAGGTCCTGATGGAAAAAACATGTATGGTGCCATGGGGGCTCTCCACAGTTAATATCTATTATATCCCCGCTCCACCCTATCACGGGAGTGTCAGTGGCGCCAACCGTTGAACAGTTGGGGATAGAGTCCCGTAATAACTGAGCCATATGTCCTTGAATAATCGTTTTTCTTAGGAGTGAAACGTTTGTACATTGAGCCGTATTCCAGCTGGTATAGCTCAGTCATTTTTGAGGACCATAGATCCCAGGGTGTGCTGCAGCCTCCAACCATTTCAACAAAAGGCACTTTTTAGCAATCAGGCAAGCCTTTGCGACAAATGCAGAGTTGTCTATGTTGAGACTGTGGTCACCCACATCGTTATTAAGGATGCAAAAAGAGCATGACCACAGGACTTCAGTTCGAACACCCCTGAAAGAAATCTCTTGATTTCATCCCAGAAATGTTGACTATGTGGGCAGTCCCAGAGGTAATGAATAAGGGTGGCTGAAGAGTCCTTACACGAATGCATGCCGCCGATGGTATCAATCCCATCTGAAACGCCCTGGCCGGCGAAACACAATCAGATGAAAAATCCTCTGCTGCATTTCCCGGAGTTCCACATTATTGGTAATCAGATTGATAGACACATATGAGTTTTTAAGCATCTGGACCCCCAGATCTTCTTGGCAGTCAGCAGACCAGGCGAGAAAGCGAGTCATAAATAGCATGGTTGGATCATGTTAACAAAAGAATACATACAAGATAATGAGCTTTTGTGCGTTTGAAAACATGTAATCAATGCAGAATAATTAACATTGTCTATTCTCCCTTCCATCCCCGCTAACAGCTTAGCCACAACTGCCCTTAGATAGCCATATAAAAGAAAATGACGAGTGCCAAAACCCAACATATCCTGACATTGAGCAAACGAGTAAATCTGACCTGTGTCCGGGGCTAAAAGAGCACCCAGCGGCCAATTGGAGGATATCTTAAAACTATGATATCGTGGTAGTACAATCATGGATTCCACTGAGGCTCCCCACAAAGGCAATTGGGGGGAAATCACTGGGGACAAGGCCATTCTATGACGAAGAAGTGTCCATACCGCCCTAACGGTTTTTACCAGGGTAAAGCGTACCGGTAATTGCTGGAAACTTGGGGTTGAGGCATGCAGCAAAGCAACCGGGTCCACAGGGGAGCACATTGCTTTAACCAATGCAAAATCTGTATAGTCAGATGTACTACAGATCCAGTCCCCCAAAAATCTCATATTGGCCGCTATAGCATAAAAAGAAAATTAGGGAGCCCATATCCCCCAGCACTTTTCGGGGCCATAAGAGTGGAATACGCCAGGCGTGGTTTTTTGCCCCTCCATAGGAACCGCCGGATTTCTGTTTGTAAAAGCCGACGGTCACGCCCTCGAAGAAGGAAAGGCAACATTAAAAATTTATACAATAATTGAGGTGCCACTACCATTTTAAGTACTGCAATGCGTCCCTGTAAGGACAGCGGAAGCGAATTCCAGCCTTTCAATTTAGCAGTCATGTTGTGGATAGTAGGGGGGATATTAAGGAGATACCACTTTTGAGGGTCTGGATGAATAGTGATCCCCAAATATTTAATAGTGGAGGAGGCCCACTTGACAGGAAAATCTGGCCAGCTATTCTTCAGTGATCCTGAGAGATCCAACGCTTCCGTTTTATCGAGATTCAATTTAAACCCAGACAACTGTTGATACTTGGAAAAAATATCTAAAGCCACAGGGAGCGCCGTCCTAGCCTGAGATAGTAATAATAAATGTCATCAGCAAACAACAACGTGAGATAAGTCTGGTCACCCACCGGGATGCCAGTAACCAACGGGGTGGCCTTCAACTGGTGAATTAGGGGTTCCACTGTGAGAATAAATAAAAGAGGGGAAGCGGGCACCCCTGCCGCGTCCCCCGTTGTAGCTCGAACTCTTCCGAGAGTTCCCCATTAACCAAAATCCGCGCCGTGGGGTTGGAATAGAGAACATTGATATACTCAGAAATTCGTCCAACGAATCCCATTTTGGCAAGGACTAATTTTAAAAAAGGCCAGGCCACTCTATCGAATGCTTTCTCGGCGTCGCATGTGACTAGCAATGGGTCGAGAACAGAAGACTTAGGACTAACTTCCAGTGCAGCCAATACTTTATGGATATTCACTGTGGAACGCCTCCCTGTGACAAAACCAACCTGGTCTGGAGAGATCAATAGAGGCATTAAAGCCTTTAGGCGATTAGCCATGATTTTGGAGTAAAGCTTAATGTCCAAATTTAACAACGAGATCGGTCTATAAGAGGAGGGTAGTAGAGGGTTTCTCCCCGCCTTTGGCAAAACTACTATAGTGGCAGAGCGCATAGTGGGGGGCATCTGTTGCTGATCTGCCATAGCTTCATAAACCAGGGGTAAATCTGGCCAAGCTCAACACTCAACGACTTGTAAAAAAGAGAAGTCATCCCATCGGGGCCGGGCGCTTTATGGTTTGGAAGTTCTCTGATGGCTTCGAGAACTTCTTCAACTTCTATCCCACGCTGCAATCGCTGAAGTTGAGGTTCTGTCAGACATGGCAGCGAAAGCTCCTCTAAAAAAGCACTAATATCCCCCTCATTCACTGAGTCCGCTGAATACAGCTGCCGATAATACTCAGAAAATATGTCTGCTATATCCTTAGAAACCGATTTAACCTCTCCCAAAGGTGTACTAAGATTGGCTATAAATTTAGATGATCCTGTGCTTTCACTAGTCTCGCCAATAATTTCCCCGCTTTGTTTCCATAATGGAAGAAATTATACTGTCTATGTCTAAGCGTATTAGCCGCCCTAGCATGCAACAAGTCGTTGAGAGCAGTCTGGGTCTCCCTGAACTCCATTTCCACCCGGGGGCCTCGTCGCGTATAACTGTCGTTTAAGGGCCCTCATTCTTTTTTCCAAGGCGAGAATGTCTCCATCCATTTTTTTCCTTTTGTAGCTTACATAACTGATAATATCGCCTCTTAGGACACTTTTTGCGGCCTCCCACAATAAAATCGGTTGGTCTATATGCTGACCATTAGTTGCCAAATAATCCTCCCATTTGCTCCTAAGAAATAAAGGAAATGCTGGGTCATTATCTAGCGCACGGGTAGTCGCCATTGACCTTTTGGAGCCCCTCCTCCCATAGAAAGAATGCCAGTCACAGGGCAGTGATCCGATATTACCAGAGCCTCAATGGTGGATTTAGTGAACTTAGAAAACAAAGTCTCAGATATAGCAAATAATCTATGCGTGACTTGGCTGCATGAGCTCTGGCAATATGAGTATCAATCCTGCATACCCGGATTTAGGACCCGCCAAAGGTCTACAACGAAAGATGTTTACATAAAAATCCCGGGCCTTTCCGGTCACTCGCTTGCTGGCCAGCCCTGTTCGGGGAACCTGTCGAGTTCGGGGTCCATTACAACATCAGGTCCCCCCCCTAAAATAATAGGGCAGTCCCCCATTTTACTTAGATGTGATAGAATAGTGGTAAAAAAAAGTATGATCATACGCATTAGGCGCATAAATAGATGCTAGAAGAATAGGCATCCCCATAAGACTTCCCTTTACTAACAGATACGGCCCTGGGGGTCAGCCACTTCTCAAGCAATACAAAAGAAATAGATTGATGATCAGTATTGCTACTTCCCCTACTTTTGGATGTGCCTGTTGCATAATATACCTGCGACACCCCTTTCTTCTTAAGCTTGAGCGCCTCAGTAGGAAGCATGTGCGTCTCTTGTAGGAAAATAATTTTAGAGCCCAATTTCGATAGACGAGCCAACACCTTTTCCCGCTTAATGGGAGTACCCAGACCCGCAACATTCCATGTTAGTATATTAAGAGCCATAATATTGCCTAAACAAAGTACCCAGCACACGATATTGCCACCTCTTCCTACATGGAGCCAAATATCTTGCTATGGCTGTTTCCCCAACCTCCAAAAAGGTAGACCAGGTAAATAACCCCTCAAGCCCGAGAATCTCTACTGGTGTCTCCCCCCCCTCCCCCCAAGGAACCTACAGGTAAAAAAGCCTCCGCTATTGTGTGGAAGCATCATATACCTGTCTTTCATCCCCCCCCCCCCTAGCGAAAAGAAAGTCAAACCCAAATGGGTTAGGGAACACGTGGATAAACTGATGTGTTCGGTGGATCCCCCCCGCTGAGAAACATTTTTTCTGCCCAAATCTGTTACTAAACATTACCCATGACATGGATAAAAAACAAAACAAAAATCAGGGTCCCTGGCCAGAGCCCACATACACAATCAAAGACTCAGCTACAAGTTTACATGGTAAATAGCACACAACATAATGCGTTTAGCCACAGAACAGTGAGGAAAAAAAAAAAAAAAAAGAAAGACAATAACACCGCTAACAACAGCGCCACAAATCTCCCTGTGCCCTGCGTGCACATATTGCCATGCTAGTGAGGAAAGGACTTATGGCCTCTCTCTTCATGTGGCCTCCGCTGGATTCGGGCCCGAAAGGCCTCGTACATAAGATCGTGCCTCCCCTGCCGCGTCAAAGAATTTCACTTGCCCTTGGTGAGAGACCCTAAGGCGAGCTGGGAACATCAGCGCAAAACGAATTTGTTTGTTGACAAGCTCCGTACAGACTTCATTGAAGGCTTTCCTCTGCGATGAAACACGTGGGGAGAAGTCTTGAAATATCAATATGCAATGCGTTTCATATCGCAGATCACGGGCTTTCCTGTAGTGCTGTAACACTAAAGACCGATGACCAAAATGAAGAAACCGGGCAATAACCACCCGTGGACGGCGATTTGCCTCCCCTTCAGGCCTCCGGCCCACCCTGTGTGCTCGTTCAAATAGTCCACCGGATGGCGACGCAAGCGAGGGAACCACGCCAAGCAACCAGGCTTCCAACAGGCGGGGCAGATCAGCCTCAGGTAAGTCTTCCGGAAAACCCACGAATCTTAAGTTGTTCCGTCGCAAACGGTTTTCAAGTTCGTCGATTTTTTCTTCATGGGCCCGGGCCTGTTTACTAAGTTCGTCCACCTTCTTCTCCAAGGCGCCCACATCATCCTCAACCAGGCCCACTCTGCCTTCGATCCGTTCGGTACGCCCGTCGAACTCCGTTAGGGAAGCCCGCACATCCGCTATCTGTTCCGACAGCTGATGAAGCCTCACATCTAAAGTGTTCACCACCGCCTGTGAAATTTTATCTTCAAGCGATTCGCCGTCTGGTTGGGACTCAGATTCTACCACGGCGGCCATCTTGACATCGGGGGCCTTCGCCTTGTCTTTTTCCTTGCGCACCGCTCTGGTAGCCATGCAGATGAGCGGTTAACCCCTCTGTGGATAAACCTCAAGTAGAGGTAGCTGAGTACGGGCGCTGGACCAGAAAACGATAGAAAAATACAGGATGTTCAGCGATGGTGCGGGGGAGAACCACCGGAGCTCGGAAAGACGCGTCTCACCGAGTCCACCACATCACGTGACCCTCTAAAATGTGTTTAATATTATTTATTTATGGTTTTCTGGGCACATAAGCTTTATTCATTTTGTATTATTTGATTAGATTTTATGCATTCTGCTTTATGTATTGAATGTGGTTTATTTATGATGATGTTTGCTTGCATATTTTATAGCTTTACTTGTAATTTGTTTTGTGCTAATTTTGGTAAAGTGGAATATCAAATTTAAATAAATCTGCTTAAGGGCACACACTCTCATTCACTTTTCAACCTCCTTCCTCCATCCATTCATAGGGTAAAGGACAGCAAGGAAGGGGAGGTGTTTCCAGGTCTTATTTGAAAACTTCTAGACCTTTTTAGGTTTGGTTTTATTATGGCTTCCAATCATCAGGGATAGCAGTATTGATATTTTTTTTTCTTTTAAATGACATGCACATTTATACAGACCTGATAATCCTGTTCTCTAAACTGCAATAGGCTATAGGGAAGTTAAGGTCATGACAGCCATGAGTGTATTTCTGGAGCAAGATATTACCTGAAGGAAGAAGCTCAGCCTTGATCACGCTGATCTCCTTCTTCTTCCTGTTCAAGCTAATCAGATGATCTGACACATAGATGACAGCTGGGACAAGAAAGTAGACATAAAACCGGGGTTCTTGAATCAAAGCACAACTTCCATGTAGAATAATCTGGAAAATAAAGCACAGTCAATGTTAAATCACTGGTCAATGAAAATGACTGTTATAGAAAGGAGTGATACGGGCTAATCCTAAGAGTTGAAGAGTAGTATAAGGGATTCTTTGCAGGCTGATTTACCTTTTATTGGGCCAACATAAAAATTAAACAAAAATGAGCTGGCCTAATGGTTTAGTGACTGTGCTGCATTCCGCCATATGGAAGGTCCCCAGTTCAATCACTGAGTCAGGTCTTCTGCTCCCTGGGTAGGCTAGAGATGCTGGGGAACCAGTCATGGTCATTGTTATTGCCATTGTTCCCAGTTTGTGTATGTGTGTGCGCACATGTACACAGGTCATGAAATAAGAGCACAAACGAAAACTTAGCACACATAAGAAAACAAAAATAAAATGGCATTTCAAAGAGCAGTGCACATAAAGTTGTGCGCTACATTGCCCAAGCGAAATGAGGGAACAGTGGTCATTGCTCAAGGGTGACACCTAGTGACCAGATTCAGGGCCTACGATTTCAAGATTCCAGAAGGAACCCTAGTGTATGTCCCCTAAGCTGAAGGACCGTTGCTGCAAAGTCTAGACTAGGTATGTTGGGGGCATAAAGGGGTATGAATGAAGGCTCTTGGCACCAGGATCCCAGACGTGGTTTCGACTGAGCTGAAGGCTCAGAGGAGCAGGAGGCAACTGCCAGGTTAAAATAAATGTGGAAAGTGTTTTATACATGAGATTTCAAGACTACATGGAATATGATGGCAGAGGCAGTAAGGTCCACCTACACAAATTTTTAAAATTTAATATTAGATTTATAGCCAACTTTTTCTGATTTCCAATCAGTTCAGAGCAGCTTACAGTACTAGATCAAAGTACACAGTATTCCCAATAAACTACAATATACCATCCTCACTAGCCCTCCCTTGTCCCCATGAGTCTTAATTAAAATCCTTACATGTACCATGAAAAAAATATAATTCATAAACCCCCAAACCCTCATATCTTATATCCTCTCTCCACTTATGCCTTCAATAATTAAAATCCCCAAGAGAACCCACTATACAAATTAAAACCGTGCACCCTCATCTCCCATATCTCACTAGATTCTATTACCACCACAGTTTAGCCAATTCACAATGTTGTGCTACCCCACTGGACCAGTGTATGCACTCTGACTGAATCTTAGCATTCTGACTTCTTCCCTTCTGTCAAGGGTTATTGATATCAGTTTCAGATCATTAACAACCCCATTGTTAACATCACATCTGTCATACGATATCTTACCCTTCCTCCTCCTAAGCCTTCTCTTCAGACAAAAGGTTTCCAGTATTATATACCAATCAACCAACCACCCTCATGAGAAATCACAGAATACGCAACCTTCTCTTTTCAAATACTATATGGAAATCTTTGCAAAAAGCCTTGTTTTCAATTATTGATGAAAAGCACAATAGATAACTTTCAAGCAACTGCGTGCAGCGGCATACATATGCATATATGGTGGTGCACAGACTAAGCCACGCGTAGCAGATACACATGCATTATAAAATATGCACATATGTATGCTTACTCATGAATACAATATAACCGAGTATTTCAATGCACTGAACACACATGCTGTTCCTATTCCTACCTATTTTAAAAATATTCACATGTATATTTTGTGCATGAAAATAAAGTAGGACTTACATAAATCAGAATTTGTGTGTGTAAGTTGGCATATTTTAAAACATGCACATGTAATTGAAATGACCAGTTTTACCAATTACTCCACCAGTTCAGACCACTCCTTCTCCCGTTCATCAAGAGCCTCCTGGTTCATCAGCCTGAACTTCCCACAATTCACCCAAGCACCCCACCGGATCAATATTATACATGCAAGGTAATCAACAGGTGTAAAATTACATGAGTGAGTTGGCAAATCTACAAGTGTAAGTGTCTTTTACAATGCAACTCATGCACGTAAATGTTGGCTTCATCCTGGAAAGTCTCTAACCTGCCCCCTTTTTACACGCGTATGTGTGCATGTGAAAGCAAAAATACATGCACTTGTTTGATGTTTCTAAAACAGCATGTACGTGAGTAGATTCTACTTAAGCATTATATGCTAATTTTTACATGCGTAACTCTTTGAAAATTCACCCCTAATTTTTCTCTGATCTCAATCGGCAAGGAATTTCATATTTGTAGAAAATACATCCATGAATGATCTGTTTGTTACTATACTAGTCTTAGTTCCTTTGAGGACAAAATAGAAGGGCTTCCTAGCTAGATCTTAACTGCCTGCTTGGTCTATCCCAAGGAAATTGTCAAACTTCTCAAAGCTTTAAAAGTTAGTGTCATCAATTTGAAATCCACACCCAGACTCACTCAGAGCCTTACACTGAGTTGTTCTTTTCCATCACTTATTGCCCTGTTGTAATCCTTACCTCAGGAGTTTGCACTATTTGCAGCTTAAGCATGGTGTTCTTAGGAAGACCCACATACATAACATTATAGTAGGGCTACTGCTTACATAATCATTCTCAATTCTGTAACCCAAAAAATGGATGATGTTGGTTCACTAATTGAAGATTGAAAAAATCTTTCCTTGCGACTGCTGCTACCTACTGTTCCATTTTTAGAAGAGAATATAAAAGACCTCCTAAACATTTTACCTCCCTCAGCAGTTTAAATGGAGGTAGTAGTTGACATGCTTTATGGCTGTAAAACAGCTTGGACCCAGGTGGCCCTGAGACCCGCGCAATTTTTAAATCGCAGCCATGGGCCAGGAGTGACTGGGGCCTGCTCCTGCCCCCCTTTCTCACTTGGAAATCCTGATGGGGTAGGTACAGACTGGGGGGGGGGGGAGGGGGCTGGTTGTGCTGGTAAATAGTGCTCGCTGTTTGCTGAACTGAAAAATCTGAACAGTTTTCTGAGTAAGGTGATCAATTTTCTAGGGATATTCAGATCCCTACCAGCCATGCAGTGAAAATCCTGGAGCTACATATGTAGGCTAGCACCTCAGAAAACATCTTTGACAGCTGCCTAAGATACTGCCCTAATTTCATGAAGTCCTCTTGCACTCCACTCACTTGACTGCCAGTCAGATCATTTGTTTCTAAGTGGACAATGATATCAACCTTGAATATAAGAACCTGCCATACTGGGTCAGGCCAAGGGTCCATCAAGCCCAGCATCCTGTTTCCAACAGTGGCCAATCCAGGCCATAAGAACCTGGCAAGTGCCCAAAAACTAAGTCTATTCCATGTTACCATTGCTAATGGCAGTGGCTATTCTCTAAGTGAACTTAATAGCAGGTAATGGACTTCTCCTCCAAGAACTTATCCAATCCTTTTTAAACACAGCTATACTAACTGCACTAACCACATCCTCTGGCAACAAATTCCAGAGTTTAATTGTGTGTTGAGTAAAAAAGAACTTCCTCCGATTAGTTTTAAATGTGCCACATGCTAACTTCATGGAGTGCCCCCTAGTCTTTCTATTATCCGAAAGAGTAAATAACCGATTCACATCTACCCGTTCTAGACCTCTCATGATTTTAAACACCTCTATCATATCCCCCCTCAGCCGTTTCCTGTCCAAGCTGAAAAGTCCTAACCTCTTTAGTCTTTCCTCATAGGGGAGCTGTTCCATTCCCCTTATCATTTTGGTAGCCCTTCTCTGTACTTTCTCCATCGCAATTATATCTTTTTTGAGATGTGGCGACCAGAATTGTACACAGTATTCAAGGTGCGGTCTCACCATGGAGTGATACAGAGGCATTATGACATTTTCCGTTTTATTCACCATTCCCTTTCTAATAATTCCCAACATTCTGTTTGCTTTTTTGACTGCCACAGCACACTGAACCGACTATTTCAATGTGTTATCCACTATGACGCCTAGATCTCTTTCTTGGGTTGTAGCACCTAATATGGAACCCAACATTTTGTAACTATAGCATGGGTTATTTTTCCCTATATGCATCACCTTGCACTTATCCACATTAAATTTCATCTGCCATTTGGATGCCCAATTTTCCAGTCTCACAAGGTCTTCCTGCAATTTATCACAATCTGCTTGTAATTTAACTACTCTGAACAATTTTGTGTCATCTGCAAATTTGATCATCTCACTCGTCGTATTTCTTTCCAGATCATTTATAAATATATTGAAAAGTAAGGGTACCAATACAGATCCCTGAGGCACTCCACTGCCCACTCCCTTCCACTGAGAAAATTGTCCATTTAATCCTACTCTGTTTCCTGTCTTTTAGCCAGTTTGCAATCCACGAAAGGACATCGCCACCTATCCCATGACTTTTTACTTTTCCTAGAAGCCTCTCATGAGGAACTTTGTCAAACGCCTTCTGAAAATCCAAGTATACTACATCTACCGGTTCACCTTTATCCACATGTTTATTAACTCCTTCAAAAAAGTGAAGCAGATTTGTGAGGCAAGACTTGCCTTGGGTAAAGCCATGCTGACTTTGTTCCATTAAACCATGTCTTTCTATATGTTCTGTGATTTTGATGTTTAGAATACTTTCCACTATTTTTCCTGGCACTGAAGTCAGGCTAACCAGTCTGTAGTTTCCCAGATCGCCCCTGGAGCCCTTTTTAAATATTGGGGTTACATTTGCTATCCTCCAGTCTTCAGGTACAGTGGATGATTTTAATGATAGTAAAAATTTGTAACCTAATAGGTCTGAAATTTCATTTTTTAGTTCCTTCAGAACTCTGGGGTGTATACCATCCGGTCCAGTGATTTACTACTCTTCAGTTTGTCTTTCCTTCTGTCTAATCTGGTAATACTAAGAAAATATCAAGTAACCCAGCTAGTCAAGGATCCTGTTAAACACTTGACCTTCCATGACTCTGCATGAAAGAAGCATAAAACAACGCATTGTTATACCATTGTGGCTAGAATTTAGTGTGATCTGTCTTTGCATGTACTTATTTGTAAGGTAGCTTAAGTTCGCTCTAAATAATGAAATATGTATGTTTTGCCGTGTACATCGCTAAGGGGATTGTGTTAAGTGCTTAGCAAATATTAATAAAGATAAATATTGTGTGAAATGCTATTATTGAAAGACTATGCAATACTATTGTATAAAAAAGGATTATGTACATTTGCAGAGAAAGGGTAAAGAATAAAAAGGAAACATATGTGAAGAAAATATCAAAAGCAGATCTGATGCACATCAGACCATGTTTGAGAAACCTTAATGATTATTTCACAACCGCAAAAGCCTCTTTAGGATGAGAGGTCTGGAAGTTATCTATAAATAAACCACTTCTTTTTGCATTCAAATCTTACTCCCTTTGGTTTTTTTTTTTTTTTACAGTATGTGGGTGGTGATCTGTAGCAGAGCAGAATATCACAGATATCAGTAGGTGACTGTAATAACTTGCATACTTTGGAAGTCACAATAATCAAATCTACATAATACAACAGTAATGTAGAAGATGTCAGCAGATAAGGACAATTTGGCCCACCCAGTCTGCCCAGTTACCCTGCCTATACTACGCTAGCACTGGTCATCATCCTTCCTTGCCCTCACCAACTCCCTCTGTGCTAAGGAAATCTTTCAGCTTTCATCCATACAAGTATGACTACCTGCAAGATGCCACTCCTTATCCATTCTGCTCTAAGCTGAGAATGTAGCCAGGCCATCCTGCTACCCGTGTTAGGTGATTTGCTCTCTCCACCCCAAGTATACCTGAAATCATACCAAAGCTCTACAACTGCTCTGTGCTGCTCTATCATTTATCTTATTTATTTATTTCACTATTTATTAGCCACTAGTTGCCACGGTTCAAAGCGACATATAGTAAAAACCATTCATTAAAAAATGCAAAAAAAAATAAAAAATTAAATTAAAAACAAGCATAGTAAAAAATCTTTTAAAAAAATTAAGGGGCCGATTTTATATTTTGCGCACGCGGGTTACATTTGTGCGCGATACCCGGCGAGCACAAATGTACACCCGATTTTATAACATGCGCGCACTGCCGCGCGCATGTTATAAAATCTGGGGTTGGCGCGCGCAAGGGGGTGCTGCACACTTGTGCACCTTGCACGTGCCGAGCCCGAGGGGAGGCCTGATGGCTTTCCCTGTTCCCTCCACGGCCACTCCGAAATCGGAGTGGCCTTGGAGGGAACTTTTTTTTTTGGTCCTCCCCACCTTTCCCTCCCTTCCCCTATCTAACCTACCCCCAAGCCCTACCTAAATCCCCCCTACCTTGTTTCGTAGAGTTATGCCTGGCAGATGTAACTTGCGTGCGCCGACTCGCTGCCAGCGCGCCAGGCCCCAACACAGGCCACGCCTCTGGGCTGCAGCCATGCCCCTGACACGCTCCCAGACAGTGGCCCCGTCCCCGGACCACCCATTATTCGAAGCCCCGGGACATACGCACGCATCCTGGGGCTTGCGCGCGCTGCCGAGCCTATGCAAAATAGGCTCGGCGCATACAGGGGTAGGTTTTCGGGGGTTACGCATGTATCCCTTTGAAAATCTACCCCTAACTATATAAAAATTTATTTAAAAAATGTCAACATACACAGGTAATTACAAAAAGTCAGAGATGGCCTGTTGAAACAGAAAAAGTTTTCAATATTGCCTTAAAAGTCTTAGTACAGGAAACCAAGCACACATTTTCTGGAAATGAATTCCAGAAGGTAGGAACGGCTATGGGGAAGGCCCGATCTCTAGTTTCTGAGAGGCAAGCTTGATGAAGAGATGGAATATCAAACAAACCACACTGTGACGACCAAAGATCCGAGAGGAACTGCGTATCCGCAACATTCAATGAGCCCAAGGGAAATGAGTTAAAGCTCATCCAGCAGCGTGCCAACAGCACCAGGAAATAGGCAGACAACACCAGAGTAATATGGTCCCTCCATCTCTCTCTCCTGTGATCAGCCATACAGTCTCATTCTGAAGTGTCTGCAGAGGCTGACACCACTTCATGGGAGCTTGACATTATTTATGAATAAAAATATAATAGTACAGTATTGTAACTCTTGTTTCATCTTTGTCAAATATGTTTGCACATGTGTAAGTAAAAAAAAAAAAAATATATGGTTCAAGAATAGGGTTTGCTGACTTGTGAAAGTGGAATCCAATGAGGTTAGCAGAAGCCCTGGGAATATTGCCGGGTTACAGTGATTGCAAAGGGTTTTATGTATGGCGTGCGTGTACCGCTGCACAAGCATTTTTCTAGTTTAGTTCTAATATCTACACCAACAGGTGAGTGCACAGAAACAGAAGTTACTTTACCAAAATGTACATCAGAACATAGAAGTGATGCGTCAGCCAGAATCCACGGAAACTGATGCGCCGGAAGTGCCGGGTAGCAAAGACGTACATAATAGCAAGAACCATCAGCAGAAGTATCCCCGTCATTCCTATAAAAGGACAGCATTGCAAAGTAAATGAATCTGCAATGGCTCTTCACAAACAAGAACAGTCTCTTGAAATTTGGCTTTTAATAGTCAATTTGAACAAACTTAGCTAACAACTACTATATTTCCTTCGGCCTCATTATGGGGCAAATTTTATAAATCTGCGCACACGCGTACTTTTGTTCGTGCACTAGGCGCGAACAACAGTACGCGGGATTTCAATAGATACGCGCGTAGCCATTAAAATCGGCAGCCTGCGCGCGCCGAGCCGCACAGCCTGCCTTCGTTCCCTCCCTCAGAGGGAACTTTCCTTCGCCTTCCTCCCTCCTTTCCCCTCCCTTCCCCTACCTAACCCACCCCCGCCGGCCCTAGCTAAGCCTCCCCCTACCTCTATCACGAAAGTTACGCCTGCTCGAAGCAGGCGTAACTTTGCGCGCGCCGGGCCAGCTGCCGCGCTCCATGTTCCGGTCTGGGGGCTGGTCCAGGGGCCGCTGTCACGCCCCCGGGCTGGAACCACGCCCCCAAAATGCCGCGTCACTCCCGACACCCCCCCGAAACGCCGCGTCACTCCCAGCACGCCCCCCGAAATGCCCCTCCATGTAAGCTCCTGGACTTATGCTCGTCCCGGGGCTTAGGCTCGGCGCGTGCAGGGGGGGGGGGGTGGTACGCGCGTATCCCTTTGAAAATCTACCCCAAAATGTGTGTGTATGTATGTGTATATATATATGCACATACACACACACACATACACACACACACATACACACACACACATACACACACACACATACATATACACACATACATATACACACATACATACACACACATACATACACACACATACATACACACACATACATACACACACATACATACACACACATAATAGATATAGAGAGATGGAAACACCATAGAAATTAACAGAGCAAAAATCTGTTTATTAATTTTTTCACAATTAAATAAATCATCACAATATGAGAAAAAACTGGCGGCTAGCACCATATACTGAGAGGTGAAAAATCCCAAAAAGTCTATATGAAAAAAAAAAATGTTAATGATTCAAAGTCTTTATATGAATCCTGTGGGGGAAGAAACATGCCACAAGTTGTAAGAAAACCAGTTACTTGGAAATAGAAATTAACATAAACAGATTTTTGTTATTTCTATGGTGAGATTACCTTATATAGGGCCCGATGTAATAAGCTGCTACGGGTCTGTACGAGTATTTTCCTGCACAAAGCCCTTATATGGGGATGTAATAAGGGTTTTGTGTGCGGGAAAAAAGCACGTACAAATGCCAATGCATGCTAACAGCATGCAAAGGATGCAGGGAGCCGCACTAATGTTAGTGCAGATGTTTTTACCACCACGGTCAGGGCACAAGTTAAGTGTCAGCGCTGACTCGGGGGGGGGGGGGGGGGGGGAGGGAGGGCCTAATTCGGCATCTGAGCATCCTGAAAACCATCTAGATGAATGCTAATCTCAGCACCCAAGTGGCCAGCTTAGCGAAGCGCTTTTCTGAACGACCGAGCAGCCAGCATCGCTAGGCGCTTTTCTCGTTGTTGGAACGGCCGGCTAAGGTAGGTGGCTCTGTAGGCGCTTTTCTCGACATCTGAGCAGCCAACTTTGCGACCAGTTGAGCGCCAACTCAGCACCCGAGCAGCCAGATACACGGCCAGAAGAGCACCTAGCTCAGTGCCTGAGCAGCAAGATTGGTAATTAGCCTTTCTGGGTGCCCGATTGTATAGACTGACTACGTGTGCACTTTTCCAGGAAAAATTTGTTACTTTTATGTAAATCTTATTTTATTGTATTGACCTATGTACCATGAATTTTAAATTGTATGATTGTAAACCGATGTGATGGTCCTTGGACTAAACACCAGTATATAAAAACTGTACAAATAAAAAATAAATAAAAAACAAGTAAGTGCCTTTTGCTAGGCACCTTTTCTGGGCATCATCAGAGTGTCCATATTCGCTCCCAGCTGAGTGCCTATGTTGGCACCCAAGCATCCACATTGGTGCCCAACTGAGTGCCTATCTCGCTGCTATGCCAGTGTGAATTAACTTCCATGAAAATATTTGCCAGGTTTTCTGCAGCACAATTATTTGAAATATTAAAAATACTTTCCAGGGTTATACTTTCACTAAATAGGGAGACCCGTTCGCTTGCTTGCTTTTAGGTGAAGATTATTGGCACAAGTTTTCAGCGCGGATGCAGCCACTTATTACATAGGCCCTTACTGCGCTTAGGTTCATGCATTTTTCTGTATGCGTATGGATTTCTGTGCGCAAATCATTTGCATAATTTGTTTTTTCACATCCCGCAGAAGCAGCATCTTCAGCCGTGCGCAGTGATCAAAACCTGTGCTCATAACTAGCGCCTGTTTTGCCGCGGGTCTTATTACATCGGCTCCATAGAATGGTAATCGGTGACGCCGTTCAGTACATGGGTGTTATGGGGGAACTGCAAGGGAGCAAGTTGAAGCAATCTCAATTGTAACTTAAAAATGACAAATATCATCGATACAGGGGTCTTATGACTGCTGTAAGACTTTTGAAACAGTACAAAACAGTGGATCCATTTTTTGTTTTCCAAGGCATGTTTTAAAGTCTCAACCCTTGATGCCAGCACTCTTAAGCAGTGGGCTATTAGTGGTGCACAATAGTGGTTCTTAGTTTGGACCTTAAGTACCCCCTAGTTACTCTGGTTTTCAAGATCTCCACAATAAACATGCACGAGATAGATTTACATACAACGGAGGCAGTATATATAAATCTCTCATAGACAGTCATTTTGGAGATCCAGAAAACCAGAGTGGCTAAGGAGTATTGGAAAACCAGGTTGAGAACCATTGGTACGCAACACCAAGTTTCATGTTTATGGTGCCATCCAGACCGGAATGGTTTAGTAACAACTATAATGTTTATTTCTCTGGACGTCATAGTACAGGAAGAAATACTTTTCATAAACGCCATATTGTGCAGGTCTCTGGTCAAAGAGGAGGAAAACAAAATCATTGTTTCCTATATTATGATGTCCTACAGGAAAAATGATCCTCTCAAAAGGGAAGGAATGACATTTCCATCTTTCTTACCAGGGATCGTCTTAAAGAACCACCAGTGGTACTTCTGCGGCAACTCTGATCTAGAAGAAAATAAACTGGGTTTGTCCTTCTCAGTAGTTGACCACAAAATCTGTCATCAGGAGATTTATACTTATTTTGGCTTCTTCTTCTAAAACGTCTACAGAATTGTAAATATAATCCTGCTATTTTGACTGATGACTCACTACTTGGTGAAGACTTGTCTAAAGCTGGAACCAGGGCACCTTTACAGCTTCCTTTTTCTGTTTTATTACAGCAATTATTTTCCTGAGCAGTAACTTGCAGTAACTTCCCTCATTAGAAAATAATCAATTACCAGCCTAGAAACTAAAGGGAAAATAGTAACTATGGCAGAGTATTAGCATATGCAGGGCTGGACTCAGGCATAGGCAACATAGGCCTGCCCTAGGGCACCAAATTCTGAAGGCACCCACAGACTGGGACTCCTCCTGCTGCTCTTTGATTTCGGAGGCAAAACCCTCCCCGGTCCTCTGCCTATGGGTGCCATACTCTTAAATTTGGCCCATATAAGATTTGATAGCCATGTTTTCTAAACTAGCAGAATATTATTGAAGTCCCCAGCCTCTGAAAAGCCACTTACTTTCTCCTGCAAGTTTCTAATAAAATTTCAGAAAAATTCCAACTTTGCTCTGAGAGTTCAAGGAGGATACGACTTTTATTTATTTAAAAATTTTTCTATACCGTCGTTAAGTTAAATAACCATCACAACGGTTTACAGAAGGGCACGGTAAAGAGAAATATGGGTGGTATAGATTACAAATTACTCGTGTGCCATCATAGTACGGTAACGATGTAAAATAATAAACTAGGTGTGTAAATTAAACCTGATTGTTAAGAACAAATTAGGCAGTTTGATTTTAACATTAATATGCTTATGTAGGTTACTAAAAACTTCTAGCTTGGTGCATCCTTTTCGCTCAACTACCTTGAACATCTGGGAGGAGATATTGAAACATATCCATGTAAGTTAGCCTGAAAAGACTTACCATTTACATTGGATATTCAGCAGCATACCCAGAGAAAGTGCCATTTAGCTGGATAAATCTTAGCCAGCTAACTTTAGAACTGCTATAGAGTAGGTCTAACTTAGCCAGTTTACTTAACCGGATAAGTTTGAATATCGCTACTTATCCATGTAAGTTAACCGGATAAGAAGCTCCTCTCTGATTCGCCCACAGAATATATGGCTGTCTACTTAGCTGGATAAATACCTAACTGGCTAAGTGGCGACCACTGATCATCGCCGGATATTCAGTGGCCACCATGTAGCCGGATACGTAACTACTTATCTTAACTAAGAAGTGCTGAATATCAACTTCCTGGTTTTTATTCACAGAATGAAGCATTAAGCAAGTATGCAAGCCATGATGTAGTATCTGTAAAACTAAAATACTTTCAGGCAAATTTTCAAAGTTATGGATGTAAATGGAACATACTATCGTAGCAATTTTCAAAAGCCATTTACCCTCGTTAAGTGCACTTAAGACAGGTAAAACCTATTGATAATTTAATGGCATATACTGTAGCAATTTTCAAAAGCCCACTTGTACGTGTGAAGTGCATTTACATGTGCAAAACCCAGTTTTAAGCTTGTAAATGCTTTTGAAAATCAGGCCTATAGACTACATTTCTGTTCAAATTTTGACTATTCTATAAATACCTGAGACTTAAACTAGTCAGACTACATTTGTAACTAGACTTGCCAGTAACATTCAGTAGTCATGCAGTTCATATTCAGCCTCATTTGAAAATACTTTTGAAAAACAGTTTAGTAAAGAAAGCACTTACCCATCATCAGTGAATACATTGGGGAACAGGCAGGAGAGGATACTGAGTGGACTGATTGAAAACATGTAGATATTAATTGCATGGCCGATTGTATGAAAAACTGCAAGAGAAAATAAAAGTAAATTTCTTTTTGGACTCTGGCAGTTCTTTGCTTTTAAAGAGCTCAGGCAGCCGGTCTCATATTTTTAATATGACTGCTTCTCTTCTCACCCTCTCGGATCCCTGTCATCCGTCATCCACATTCATTGCTCTGCTTCATGATTGCACTGCAAGAGCATTAACTCCACAGAATGAGAGAGCTTTCTCACTGAAATACTGAGCTACTGCAGGTGGCACCAGGGCTTATCAAGCAGTGTCAATGAGGCTTTTCTCTGTCTCCATCTGCTGGCAGGGATGAATAAACCCAGGAGTCTGGACTGATCCGGGTACATACAGGGAACTTATGTCATTGCATCTAGTGTATGTTCAACCTTACATTGCTCTTCTAGCTCCATTCCTTTCTGCAAATACTGCCTTGCAAAAAAAAAAAAAAAAAAAAGCATGAATTTACTTAAAATGTGTCAGCTAAGTCTTCCTTGGAATCTCCTTCATTCATCCAATTTATCATCTCTGTTATCGTAGTAAGCTTTAGTAGCAATAGGACAACAAACTCCAATGAGTAATCGCTGTCTGGATATTTCCCCATAGGCATGATTTATAGGATTGCAATCACTAATCATGATAATTCAGAGGGAATCAGGCAAAAAAATGACATTCTCCAGTACTGTCCAACGTACGCTAGCCATGGGCAAATGATAGCAGGCTGTACTTACAATTATAATCTCTACCATTTTTCAGCCTACTTCTAATTGTTTGTGATGTATACACTTGTTCACTTGGAGCTAAATTGAGACTACCATTTTATTTAAAAACCTAAACACGTATACCCTAGAGAGGAGATATGATATTTAAATGTCTCTATCTCAGAGGCATCAATGCACAGACAGCTGGACTCTTTCAGTGGAAAGGAGACTCTGGGTCATGGAATGAGGGTAAAAAGAGAATACTCCCTTAGACTGAGGAATAATCTACGGAAGTATTTATTTATTTATTTATTTATTTATTTTACAGAGAGGGAACAGCCTCCCAGTTTTGGTGGTGGAGATCAGGACAATATCTGAAGTCATGAAAGCAGGGGACAAGCATGGGGAATCTCCGAGGCAGTGGGAGGAATTGTACAGCTGAGCAGTTGTGTGGACCAGATAGGCAGACTTGATAGACCGAATGCTCTTTTTCTGCCACCTTGTTTCAGTGTAGAGATGTGGAATGTGCACTTCACCATGAGAAGCCATTCGCGGACGGACAGACAGACATCAGTGAACTACCTGTTAAGATGATGGCAGCATTGGCAATCAACCGATGAAAGTCCACAGCAGCATCAAAGGGGATGTAGCAGTTCAGGAAGGTTTCTCGCAGAAACGTGATGAGATTGCGGCACATGGTCAGCAAGATGTAGGAGTACATGAAGGAGATGCTGGCAGCCGTGCCCCGTGAGATAATGATGCCAATCAGAGTGACCTGTGCGATGCCAGTGTGCTGCGACTCATAGGCATAGTCTGCAAGAAAAGCAGAGACAGGTGATCTCAGCAGCCAGCGCTGTGAGAAGCTCTTCCCCCCAGGACCTTGAGGTAAGTTCATATTTTTACATCAGATCCAAGCAATATCAGTCCATGCAAAGAAAGGGAGCGGGGAAAGCTAAACATTCAAGTACAATTAAAAATGAATGCATGTAGAAATGTAACCTTAGCATTCATACTTGGGACCATGACTTGTCTTGCTGTTCTTCATGTAAGGGCTCAGTTTTGATAATGAATGTAAAAATACAGGCCTAGCAGAGCACCAATGGGAGACACATGGGAGTGCACAATAATGCCACTGGGATCTTAAGTTTAAGAAGATGCATTGCTAGAGAAACAATAACGCTACATATACTTAAGAGTTTGTATCGTGCTGTGTTGGTCTTAAGTTCATTCTCCGAAAGTAAAGAATGACATCACCAAGTTCCATCACACCATAATATGCTTTATGTTAACAGAGTTTAGTTAGATCACTCCATATTAGTAAGCTCTCCCTTCAAACTATGTGGTCTATTTACTAAACTGTGCTAATACTAGAGCAGCTTTTAAGGTGCATTAAAATATAAACAACATGCGTTAAAAGCAGTAAGAGAGCTCAGGAGCTGTGGTTAACCATCTCAGGCTGAGCATCACGTGTTAATGCACGTGCCGATGCTCAGTTCTCCTCCCCCCCCATAAATTCTTTTAAAGGGGTCTGATGTGCCAAATTAACCCCCCCTCCCCCCAACCCTAGCACCAAAACATCCCCCTTGCGCCATCTTTCGTTTGCTTAAACCTCACATCCCGGATGCAAACAGCGCCCCAATCTACAATTTTTAAGAAGTCTTCACCGTAGCTCCCTCTAAGCTGAGCGCGTGAGCGATCTCTCGTACATTTTGGAACACCGCTCACTGGTTTTACACGGATGCTCACATGCTTATTTTCTTTCCGCTATATAGAGAAATGCAGCGCTAAAACTGGCACTACAAATTGTTGGTTTAAAAAAAAATTGTTGCTCACGCACACACACACAAAAAAAAGTGTACACACCTAATGACTCCTTGGAGGGAATATTGGTCCCCTCCAACCAATACCGACTGTCCCCCATGCCCCTTGTTTCCCCCTTTATCCTTCAAGGGGCCTGGGTGGTCAAGGAGCAGAAGTGATCCCTGGGTCACGCCTACCGTCACCAGTGGGACATGAGCAACTGGGGCTCACTCCTACCCCTTTTACAACCCGAGGTTCCTTTGGAATATCAGACCAGGGCAGGGATTCACAGTTTATGCCTTTTAGATTTGCTAGGGGGGGCAGGGCTGGAGATTTAATTCAGGGGCTTCAGGCTCATTTAGATTCCAAATGGGAGGGTGGGTGGGAGTGGGAGCTAACACATGGAGGTTACCATTGCTGGTACTATCTGCGTGGTTCCGGGCACGGGAAGAAACCCCTTACTGCTGTCGTCACAAACCGTGGGACTCGTACTATTGCAGTTTATTAATCAGAGCCATCTGATAGCAAGTCGGGAAAAATGAAACTATCTGCTAGGATATGATGGAAGAGAAGGAATGTTTGTATGAATATCCCTCACGCTGCTCCGTGTACCAGCAGAGCTTTCCGGTTACAGGCGGGCTTTTTCTGGCTGTTCTGGGACAGGGTAGTGGGAGAAAGATGTTGAACTCTTACAGTACGCTCGCTCCACGAACATTCCCATCGCAATGCCGTAAAAGATCACCACACACACGATGTGACGCCGGTAGTTTTCAATGAAGCGCTTGAACTGCTGGACGTTTTGGTAAATTTTGCTCTTTTCATATTTTTCTTTTTTAGCTTCTGTATATAAATGCGATTCTGATGACATTGCTCTGGAGGAAAAAAAAAATACAAATATTAACTTGCACAGTTTGCAGGCACTGCAATGCTGTAAAATAGTCCTATGTCTGAAAAAAATAAAAAGCACATGAGGAAAAGGCCTTAGCAATTAGGAATGTGCAGCCCCCGGTTTATTTGCCAAACTGAAAAAAAAACCCCAACCCATTAAACTGAAACAAAAACACAACAATTTAAAAGGACCTCTAGTGGAGCTCGCTGTGCCCCCCAGGCCCCCACTCATGGCCAAAATGCTGAGCCAGCTCGGCACCGGGGCCTGCCCAGAACCAGGTACCTCCACCCATTTAAAGGTACCGGGACTGGGGCGCTCCCATCCTGGACCTCACTTACCCACTTCCAAGATCCTCATTGTAAAGGGGCAGGAGCCATGCCCACTCGCTCCCGCCCGGGTCCCCCATTACCTTAAAAAAAAAGGCGCCATCTGCCTGGAAGATGTAACCAAGGTACAGGGATGCCAGTGCCATGTTGATGTCTCCTTGATAATATTTTAAATACTCGTATTCGCTATTACAGTAAGATGATCAGGGAGCCAGCATCAATATAATTCTAATTGTGCTTTAAAATGTAATCCACCGCCTCTTGCCACGCAGTGGGCTTCAAGAGGTATCATAAAGGGGAGTTGTTTTTCTAAGTCATTTGCTGGAACACACATCGTGTTTTCAAGTCTGCGGCATGTGTGTGGATTTATTTATTTATTTGTAGGGTTTTATATACCGTTATTCGGTAGAGCCATCATAACGGTTTACAAATCTGCAATTATCATCCAACATATGCAATTATCTTACAATCAAATGGAGTTAACATAGTAGTTGGGAACAGTAGGGTTTTGTGAACAATCAACATATTTGCTTAGTCATTGAATAACAGAATATTGCGGAGAACATTTTCAAAGAACTTAACGGATCAAGGGAGTGAGCTGGGAGGGGTAGAAAAGGAGGGTACATCAGGAGAGCATGAAGGAGGAGGATTATGCTTGCGAGTTCTGTTGAGTGCTGGGATGATCAGGTGTCAGATAGTTAGAATAGAGTTTGCGGAATAAAAATGCTTTTAGGTCTTTTTTAAATGTTTTTTGGATGTGGTGGGTCCTCAGTTCTATGGGTAGGGTGTTCCAAATTTGAGGGAAGCAATGGAAAATGCTCTCTCGCGTAGTTGAAAGATGAGCGTCTCTTAAGGTGGGGATGTTTAGGAATCCTGTGTTGTTGGAGCGTAGGTTTCTTTGTGGGTTTTGGGGGGGTAATGTTTAAGCCTTTTAGTCCATGAAGATCATCATTTAAGATTTTATGAATGATGGTCATAGATTTGTAGGTGTGTGTGTGTGAATGATCTGCATTTGGCATCTCGCGTTGTGAAGACACTACTGGGGTTCTGAAGTGATTAACACTGCCCCTGAAGAAGCCACCTCTGGTGAAACATGTTGGGCATCTGCATTTCAGAGCAAGCAATTGTGATTATATTCACAAGTGGGTTGTTTTCCGTGGACTCCTATTCAATCCATCATGTTAAAGTATTTACATCCCTCTTTTCCCATTGGATTGGTTTTGCACTTCTCTACAGCGATAAGGAAGATTACTTTCAGTACTGCACTTTGGATTATATTGATGACATTAATAACCATCTCTTGCAAGAGACAATAAGGACACTGTGGATGGTTATTACAATTCTCCTTATCTGGCACTATCAGCAACAAGAAACTAGAATCTATTATAAAGATGTAAAATAAATTTTTGTGCCATTGTCAGCTGACAGTAAAATTGTGACTTTTTCCAGAGTTTCTGGTGCTTGTTTATTTTTGAGATAAGCTGTTAATGTATTTTTATGTTTTCATGTTTTTTTTTATGTCTGTGTTTTTATGTTTTGTTGTCTATGGGCCCATTATAGTGTCTGATGTATTTATTTATATATTGATGTTATTTTCTGGGTTTATTTCCTTGGGTGGTCTCTGATATATAATTTCAAATTGGATTTTTCAATTTAGGTTATGTATTGCTTTATTTTACTATGTACTGATTTTAAAAAAAAAATTGTGTTCTCATTAAATTGTACTTTTGATTCAATCTTGGGGAAAATAAAACAAATATCATATAAGCATATTCTTAGGTCAGCCCCTGCTTGGAATTATGTATTACTATTTTTACTATTAAAGCATTTATATAGTGCTGCAAAGACTCGCTGGGCTAAGCTGTGTTTATATAGCTCAGCTCAGCCAGGCAAGCCTGGGCACCCTGCTTGCATTTTATAGGGTAAGAGGGAGACCCTTTTTTTTTTTTTTTTTTTTTTTTTTAAATGGCAATGATAATGAAATTACCCAAACATTTCTGGAATAAAAAAAATGGCCTCATTCGTTGCATTTCTGGCATTCGTTTTAAATGAATGCACATCCATAAGAAAAACTTTTTCAAATATATTTCCAGCAGGCTGTGAGAGGGTTGGTTGGACCACAAAATATCCAAGAGGTATAAGGAACGCTCAGGAAAGACAAAACCAGAGCAGAAAAATGACTTATTTGCTGAGGAGAGTGTTGGGAAATATATACACTGGAAAAATTTATTTATTTATTTATTTATTTAAAACATTTTATATACCGATTTTCACGGAGAGCGTCCGACCAAAACGGTTCACAATTTCAAATTATAACAAGACAAAAATAAAATAATAAAAATTAATAAAAAATAAACAGAAATTATTAAATAAAATATAGTAAAAGGTTGAAAAAAAATACATCATGTAATTATAATCCCTAATTCTTTACATAGCTTAACTAAAAATTTATAACAAAACAAGAAAAGTCAGAAATAAGAAAGTTAAGAAACCAGAGGCCATAATTATCATGTGGTTAGCGACAAACAGGCTATTAGGCTCCAAATATATATCATAAACCGGTACTAATATTATGAAGAACTTTGAAAAGAGGTATTCATTTCCTCGATTCCTGCATAAGCTATTTTGAATAAGTAGGTTTTAAAAACCTTCTTAAATTCCTTATGATCCGTGATTGATCTCAAGGTATTTGGAATCGAGTTCCAAAGAATGGGTCCCGCCACTGAAAATGCTCTCTTCCTGGTTATATTTAGTCTGGCCAGTCTGACTGTAGGCACATGAAGTAGATATTTAGAGGTAGATCTGAGATTTCTAGTAGGCTTATATAACCGTAGTGAGGTACAGAGCCAAGTTGAATCCGGATTATGTATTAGCGTGTGAATTAATGACAAGATTTTGTATTTCACCCTAAACTTGATGGGCAACCAATGTAACCCATACAAGATGGGGGTGATGTGATGTCTCATAGGTGTTCCTGTTAATAAATGGGCAGCAGTATTCTGAATCTGTTGCAACGGTCTTAAGGTAGAATCCGACAGACCTAAAAAAAGGCTATTACAGTAATCTAAACCTGAAAAAATGATAGATTGAATAACCAAAATTATCTGAAGGAGATGATTCAGAGGAGCTGAAGCAAATCAAAGTGAACCAGAAAAACATAATAGAGAGAACTGACAAAATAGAAATAACAAATCACCAAGACTAGATGGTATACGCCGCAGAGCTCTGAAAGTATTAAAAAATGAAAGTGAGGTTACTTATTACTAATAACCTCTAACCTTTTTTTCAGATCAGTTGCAGTACCGAGGACTGGATGGGTGACCAAAGATATGCCCATTTTTTAGAAATTGGCTCCAGGGGTGATCCGGGAAACTACAATAAGGTGATCCTGACATTGCTGCCAGGCAAAATGGTAGAAGCTACTTTGAAGAACAAAATTACTCACCATCTGGATAGACACAGACTAATGGGGTAGTTCTAGCATGGATTTAGAAAGTGAAATCTTGCCTTACAAATCCGTTAGATTTTTTTGAAGGTGCTAACAAGCATGTTAAGTCAATTGCTTTAGAGTATCTGGATTTTCAGAAGGCATTCGATTAAGTCCATCATGATAGACTAATCAGGAAATTAAAAAAGTTATGGGATTGGAGGAAATGTTCTATTGATAAATGGCTAAAAGATAGGAAACAGAGTGTAGGACCGAATGGTGATTTCTCTCAATGAAGAAATGTAACTAGTGGATTGCCCTAAGAATCTATACTGGAACCGGTGCTTTTTAATATGAGGCTAATATACATCCGCTATATGGCTGAGCAAGTTAGCCGGATAAACTTATCCAGCAAGCAAGTCATTCTGCAGAGAAAGTGTGCAGCACCAGAATGCAGGTGTCTGAGAACATGACTGAAGAAGGTTGGCAAGCGTTGTTGCAGAGAGTCCTGGAATGGCAGAGAACACTACAGAGAGCCTCATATAGCATCAGCTTGCCATAGTTCAGGGGAAAAAGAACCTGGAAGCAAGCCAAGCTCTTGTTGATCCCTGTTTAGACAGGAACATACTTAGCGCTATAGGTGGTCCTGGTGAAGACAGTGTAGGTGCCCAAACACTACTGGGAGTCCAGAAATAGCTCCTGTGAAAAGCTCAGAGAAAGCAGCTGTGAAGAACCCTGACAGGGGTCACAGTGAGCCCTGAGGAGGGCAAAAGAGACTGCCCAGGAGGAGGCAGTAGCAAGAATTTGGATGTCAGCACTACAGGTGGTCCAGAGGAAGGCTCTGTAGGGTGTCCAACACTACCAGGAGTCAAGAGACAGTTCCTTCAGAAGCCGAGAGTGGGCATGGAAAGGCAAGTGAGAAATGCCATGGAGAGCCCAGAGTGTGGTGCTGCGGAGACCCCAGCGAGTGAGGCTGCAAAAGAGACAGCGACCAGTGTGGGCGAGTGGTCAGAGTATACAGAGGAGGAAACCATGGAGAGCCTGGAGGGAGGTGCTGCGGAGAACCTGGAAAAAAAAGCCCACAGAGAGCCCACAGGGTGGCGCTGTGGAGACTCCATCAACTGAGAATACAAAATAAACAGCATTGGTGGTTCCTTAGTTGGTCCATGAAGCTCCATCAGGATGGAATTTGAACCTGGAGACTGCAAAGGACTTAAAGGACTGAGGATGTGCATTGTGGGGTAGATTTTCAAAGGGTTACGCGTGTAACCCAGAAAACCTGCTCCTGCGCGTGCCGAGCCATGTCCCAGGGCTTTGAAAAAGGGGCGGGAAGGGGGCGGGGTTGTGGGCATGATGCCGGTCCGGGGGCGGGACCGAGGCCTCCGGCACAGCGGCTGTGCCGGGGGATGGCGCACCGTCATCCGATTGGTGTGCGCAAGATACACCTGCCAGAGGCAGTCGTAAATAAGTAAAACAAGGTGGGGGGGGGGATTTACGTAGGGCTGGGGGGTGGGTTAGATAGGGGAAGGTGGGAGGAGCAGAAGAAAAATTCCCTCTGAAGCCACTCCGATTTCGGAGCGGCCTTGGAGGGAATGGGAAAAAGCCATCGGGGCTCCTCTTGGGCTCAGCGTACACAAATGTGCACCCCCTTGCATGAGCCGACCCCGGATTTTATAACATGCATGCAGCAGCGCGTGCATGTTATAAAACTGGGTGTACATTTGTGCACGCCGGGTAGTGCGCACAAATGCACCCCACGTGCGCTTCTTTAAAAATCTACCCCTGTGTGAACAGCATACAGGTTGGTGGTCATGATGTGGTTGAGGGTAACCCTAGGAGAAGGGGACTGGGAGGTCTTTGACTCTCCTGGATGGGAGCCAGGAGAGAATAGAGATGCTGGGCCCAAAGGATCTAAGCTGAGGGGAGGGATATGTGAGGCAGCACCCCCTATTGTTCCCCTATTTTCAAATGAAGGCTAGACACCTGCTCTACCTTAAATCCTCTAAGGAGCGTATGCTCTATGGGCTTGATCCTGCAGGGCAGGTGGGGCTCAGAGGGCATGAGCAAAGACTGGGAAATAAGAGCTGGAATCCAGATGGAGATAATGAGACCAGGCCAGGTCTCCAGGAGGGGGGCAGCTCCTGTATGCAGTACTGTCCAAACACTGAGCTGAGATGAAACAACACACTGTAAGTAAAGCGTGTACACTGTCTTGAGGAGAAGACAGTCTGTGGTTGTGCTTGTGTGAGGTTATAACATAATATAAAAGAGTACTGTTTTAAGAAGGCTGGAGTCAGTCTAGTTTGTCTCCAGACCTGTGGGAATCACCGCTCGAGTACCCAGGAAAAAGATTTTGAAGTCAATGTGTACAATTCTTTGAAACCCTTCACCCAGCACACAGCAGTGGTCAAAAAAGCAAATAGGTAGTAGCAAAGGAGTGGAAAATAAAACAGAGGATATCATAATGACTATCAATCCATAGTGCGACCTCATCTTAAGTATTGTATTTAGCTCTGGTTGCCCCATCTTAAAGAAGATATAGCGAAATTAGAAAAGATACAGAGAAGGATGACAAAATTATGAAAAGGATGAATCGGCTCCCCTATGAGGAAAGGCTAACTAGGTTAGGGCTCTTCAGCCTGGAGCAGAGATGGCTGAGGGGGGGATATGATAGAGGTCTATAAAATCTTTAGTGGCAAGGAATGAATGACCAGGGATCGGTTATTTACCTTATCAAATAGAATTAGCACTAAGAATACTCCATTAAGCTAATAGACAGCACATTTAAAATTAATTGGGGAAAATATTTTTTTCATTCAGTACACAAACTGAGGAATTTGTTGCCGGTGGATGTGGCAAAAGCAATTAGTGCAGCTGGGTTTATAAAGGGTTTAGACAAGTTCCTGTAAGAAAAGTCTATAAACCATTATTAGTTAAGTGGCTTTCCCAAGTTTATATATCTCTGGTTATGAGGAAAAATGATTGAATCTATTCTTTGGGATCCTGTTGGGTACTCGAGGCCTGGATGGCTACTATTAGATACAGGATGTTGGGCTTGATAGACCTTTAGTCTGAACCAGTTACATTTCTTATGTTATGCGCTTATTTGCTGCATAAGTTACGTGCAATGCTACAAAATTACCCTTCCTATTTCCAGGTTCTGTGTGTTACCTGCTGTTTTTCTGACTGTAGCCATTTTACTTCGGTATAAATTAATGATTAGCCTAATTTCATATTTTGATAACTCAGCTCTGTACATTATTTCTACCAATTTACTATGATTCACCTTATCAAAACCTTTGGCATCTTCAACAAAGGAGGGAAACGGATCTTTCTTTTTAAGATCATTCTGTCAGGCATCGTTTGTAATAAGTAAATAAAATCTCGTGTTCCTTTTCCTCTTCTAAATCCTAGGTGTACCTCATCTAGCTGCCGTTTCTTTAAAAGTAAGAGCATATAGGACACATACTTGTTCTTATGGGACCTCTTTCTTAGATGTTGTGTCTCGGATTCTGCTAAATACATGTTCTTGTCAGATTTACTGTGAGTCATTGTACTGTGAAGAGAATAAAAAAAAAAAGTATATTACATTTTTCTTTTCAATTTATTGTTCATTGATTTTACCAAAGAGGAGATAACAGCAATAATATAGAAACCTTAACAGTAGTAATACATAAACATGAAGTCTGTACAGTCTTGTAGGAACATAACTTGTAGCTCCTCTAACACTGTACCTTCTCCCCCCCCCGACTGTCCATGAGATCATCCATAATCTATACAGAGTCAATAGAGAAACCTACAGAGTTAGCATATAAGACTTATCCACTATGTTAAGATCTGTTGCCTGTTAATAGCGTCTAATAATTAGCATATGAGATAGGAGCCAGGCCTCTGGTGGCAGGAGTGTTACAGTTTTATGGAAAAAGACTATCTTCCAGTGTGGCCGGCTTCCCATTGCAAGTATGGCGTCCACGTCTCTCGGAACTTTGAGGAGGAATCACGCATTTCCACAGTAATGGCGGCCATCTTACAGAGGTAATGTATCTGTTGTTGTACCATCGCTAGAATATTACATTTATTTATATCTGACTTCCTTTAACATTCCCTTCCTGAATAAAAGCCTCGCTCTACTACAACGCTTGATAATTGAACACAGGAAGCTTTGTTTGCTTTTCCTGTTAATTGAGGCAGTCCTTCCTAGAGTGCTGGCTGTAAGGGATGTCCATTCATTTGAAATGAAAGTGTAAAACGTAACAAATGAACCCATTTTCATGTTTATTTCAAACAAACCACAAAATGTTTAGGAACCCTAAAATTTTGTGAATTTCTTGTTTTTTGGAAATAGTGCGCCCTATTAGCAAATAACGCACACTAACCATGCTCCATATTTGCTAATAGGGCGCACTATTTCCCAAAAACAAAAAAATAAACACCCCAGAAATGAAAACTGAATTTAAAAAATTCTGAAAAATAAACAAACAAAAGACAAAAAAATTAGTAGGCACATCCTAGATGTTTCTGTCTTCAGACTAATATTGATGTATTAGGGGTTGATATGCTAAATATTTACTCAGCTAAAATCAGGTTTTACCCAGGTAAATCTACCCAGTTAAAAATGAACAGCCCCCAACCATCTAAATGTGTGCAGTTAAAATTTCAAGTCACACAAATTTAGTCAATTAAAAAGGGGGATGGGACAGCGGCATTCCTGCAACAAGATTGAATTTAGAACTAACTGGCTAAATTTAGTTTATAAACCAAATACCACTGGTTCCAAATTATTTTATTTATTATTTATTTATTTATTTCGTGATTTTTTTTTTTTATATACCGCGGCACTTTAACAACATCACCTCGGTTTACAATAAACAATAATTCAGCAACAGGCTTTACAAGGAAATTGAAATAACAAAGATATAATATATATAAAAAAAAATACCAACAAGATCAAAGCAAATACAATAAACAATGGTAATCATGAACCTTAGTTAATGGCAAGTCTAATAATAAAATGGAAGTTCAGAGACCAAAAAAGTCAAAATGAATTTCTATCTGTTGTTTAAATATGTGTGTGTTTTACCATACTTATTGCTTTTCCTTTTTGGTTAACGTTGGTCCATGGCTGGAAATATTGTAAGCATGCTTGCTTCAACGACCTAAGCCCCGTTTATATTTGAAATCCCAGCGAGTCTGTTGGACTGACCTTAACTGTATTTTCAACCAATGCGTGCCAACCTATGAGTTCTTACCAGCTATCCTCAGGTGCAGTCAGAAAGGAGACTCTTCGGCACATCTGGTTAAATGCTTCAGGAACCTCAACACCTGTGATGAAAAGATTTTTTTTTTTTTTAACTAGAATTCAAAAAAGGAAAGAGGCAGAGAACATGACGGGAAACAATCCTGGACCTTAGAATGCAACACTGGATGATAGTGTGGCCCCCACATCCCGGCAAGTTCTTGGGCACACGGGAGCACCCAGGGACCATCATGGCCCAGCTCAGGCCCCATGGCCTCCCACGGTTCCTGCACAGGGGGGGTAAAAAGAAATCTTTCAAGGCTCTTAGGGTTTTTTCTTTGCTCTGGGACTCTTCTGCACTCTAACCCAATCAGTCCAAAAAATCAGCACACTGACACTCAAATTGTTCTACAGTAAAGTCTTTCCTGGTGTTGGTGCAGACAAAATGTAAACTCAATCTCTGGTCTGAAAATTCAGCATAGTTCCAGTCAGCTCACTGAATTAAGGACTCTTCCTCCCTGGAGCTCTCCAGTTACTGCTTGGTATATGGCAGCTACCTCCTTTCTCCAACCAAATCCTTCCTCTTGCCTTCTAGTTCAAGGGAGACACTGCTAGTAATGGGCTGAATTTGACAACCTTTTCTGATCTCGGTTTGGGCACAGGGGCTCATTGGGACAGTCATAGCCAAGGATAGGCCTCATGACTTCCCAGAGTTTGAGAAGACACTTTTGAGGCCCTTAGGGTTTGCCTTTCTGGTTGTTCCTCTCTGGGGCTCTTTTGCTTATCAGCCCTGCCACTGTTAGCTAAACACCACATGTACACCAAAGCTGCTGTTCTTTACTGGTATTGTTGGCAGGATACAACAAAGCCCTACAAACTTACCTAGAACAGTACAAAGTGTATCAACCTTTTATTTGAAAAAATGCTTTGATAAAAAAAAAAATCACAATTCTTGCTTTAAGAACAATACCTCTTTGTCCTTTAATGTACTCTACAAAACATAGATCATATACAAATGGAAGCAGAAATACATTGAAAACCATAAAATATTCATAAAAACACATACAAATACCAGGACCCGACACCAAACCTAAAGACAAGGTCCCAAACCGTCAAAAAGACCAAAACAAACACAACATTAAAAAACACAAAGACAAAAAACAGAAAAATACAAGGACCATAAAATCTAATCAAAGGCCTCCACTAGTGAGTAATCCCAAAGAACAGTTTATCAGGAGCGATATCATGGACAATACACAAAGCCCAAGTCAGAATATTCCTAATGCGAACAAAAAGTTCCTTTCGCCGAATGGTTTCTCTAAGCGGCTCAGAGAAAATGTTACATCATTGGTATATCACAGTTCTGGCGCTTGGCAGCCTCTCCACTTTGCTTGTCTCAAATTTATCAATTAATCATATCGGGCACTGGAAGGAAACCATATTTGTATCTTAAACGCTTTCGTCAGAGAAGACCTTCTGTTATGTCAACCTCTAGTCCATCCAAAAATCCATCCAAAAGAGGCTTGAAAAAAACCAAATCGGCGCAAACCCTTCCACCGAAAATCCACTCAACCGCAACTCATCAAATTCTCCGTATCCCAGTGCTGCAGCGTTTCGGCATCAAGAACGTGCCTGTCTATCTGTCGGAGCCTGCTGCGTTCACGGAGATATAAAGGAGCTTCCCTGAGGCAGGCAGTTTAACATGCTCACTAATCATCTGAAGTTTTCAAAAGCCTTTAGATATTTTAATAATTAAATCATTTAATTTCTTTTTTAATTACATGTTGGGACTGCAGTTTTTCTTCACCAAGGCTCTGGCATTACACTGAACCAGATAGATGTTCCATAAGCCTCCCTTTAATATGATGCATTGGATTTGGCAATAGATTTTAAGGTACATCAAATATAAATCCTAGCAATGACCCATTACTACGCAAAATACTGCTCTAGGGATTTGGCACACTGCAGAACTAAAAGAAGCATAGAAATGAGCAGGTATAATTGTAAGTTCACCGCTTTAATCAGATTTTTAATTTGTAAACAGTGGTTTAAAAATGATTAAATATCAACTTGCTGTGCACAGTTTTAAACATGGTCATAAAGTATGTGTGTTAATGGTGTGCCTTCTATCCACATACATTTTCTATAATGAAATATATATGCATAGCTTCCAAACATGTCTCACCCAGAATGCCTCTTTTCTGTACAGTCAAAAGTTAGGAAAGTACATTCATGCTTTCTGTTGGCTAAAAAACCATTTAGCCAAATATGGCTGCTTGACGTAGGTTAGTTCTATTTTTACCCATGTAAAAGTTTAAGCTTTTGAAAATGTACCCTAAGCATGTGTGAGGCTATGGCTTTGTGTACACACACATGTGATGCCCAGGCTGCACATACGCATGGATGAAGGAGTGACAAGGATCTGAAACCACCTGGAAACAACAAGACTCAGGACCTAGAGGACAGAAGAAGTGAAAGAGAAGGGAGGAGAGGGAGACGGAGAGGATCTTGGGGAAAGGGAGATGGGAGAGAGAACGAGAAATAGATACTTTAATAATTCAGTCTGAGTTCTGTTCACTCGTTAAGGGAAGCTATGTACGTTATAATGTATTGCTCACCCCTTGTTTTATGTAAACCGACATGATACGAACTGCCGTGAATGCCGGTATAGAAAAACACAAATAAATAAATAAATAAATAAGATGCCTCCCTCCTAACTCCCAGTGCTTTGACTCATCCTGTTGAAATGTTGGATTCAATACTCTGAGATTTAAGCAGGACACTCCCTCTGGTTGATCAAAGTAATGTACCATTTTTCCACTTTGTTTCTCCATCTTTCACTCTGATCCATGGGCGTAGTCAGAACTGATTTTTTTTTTTTGTGGGGGGAGGGGAGGAGTTGGAAAGGTTAACATAGGTGGGCACTATGGCCAGCGCCTTGCCCTGGCAAAACATATATCAGTGGATAACCAAACCATCAAATCAAATGCAATCCAACATCAGAGGAATGGTAACAACTTAACTTGACAAGAAAACATTTAAAAATTAGGACCGCTAAGAGTTAGAAAGGACCTTCATACTAAGCACTACCCACCCCTATAAGCCTTCATTGCTTTATGATTAATCATTGGTCCCAAATTCAGGGTATTTTTTTTTTTTTATTTCTTATGTAAACAAAATAGAGAAAGCACTTATTTTTGTGTTTATGCTTCTTCTTGCTTTTCATAAATATTTCACAGTTCCCATCAATACCAACACGCGTCGTGTTTCGAGCTGAAGCTTATAAGAATGTATTTGGTATTGTGCAAGACCATCTCCTGAAGCAGAGACTCACCTTAAAGCACGGCTTGTGGGTCTCCAAGGCAGTAACTACAAAACCCTTTCCATTTCTGGTAACACTATCTCCTGTCTCTTCAATCTCCCTGCCCTGTCTCTGTTGTTTTTCATTCTCTTTTTCTGGCTAAGGCAGCTACTTTTTACAGTGGTAAATCTTAAGGATGTGCTTTCATTTCAAGAAAATGCCAAAAATGCAATGCATTAGACCATTTTCAGTCCGTTCCAAATGGAACGAACTGAAAACAGCCTTCTATGAAAATACCCAAAATGTTTTGGGTATTTGTGGCATTTTGGGGGGGGGGGGGGGGGGGGTAAACAGGCCTCCAGAGACTCTGGTTCGGGTTTTCTAGACCCTTATGACCCCACCTCCTGGGCCAAAAATTAATCCGGTCTGGCCAGGGCCTGTTCAATGCCGGAGCAGGATGAGGGCAGGGTCCCTTCCAACCTCCCATCCTCTCTCCCCATTTAAAGATAACTCCCACCCTGGCCTCCCACTTACCTTCTTCCCATATCCTCATTGAAAAGGGCAGGATCAACGCCGACTCCCTCACGCTCAGGACTCAGTGCTTTAAAAAATGGCACCAGCCATATCAGAGGAAGGCGCTGAAGTGAGGACACTTCAGCACCATCCTCCAGGCGCAAAATACAAAAAGGTTTAGTAATAGGAAAAAGTACAATGGGGCAATTCATACCATGACTGGAGTGAGCATTCACCCCTCATCTCCCACCAGCATTTACTCTTGCCTCCTCTTTGCTGCTCTCTCCATTTCTCTCCTTTCATTCTCTCCACCTTTCTCCTTCCTCTCAGCCAGCCTACCCCCTCTCCTTTGGGTGCCGAAGGCAGTAACTTCAGCACACAGCTGCTATCTTTCACCTCCCCTATTAACTGAGAGAAGCAAGTAGCAGCCTGCTGTGCCTTCTGATACTGATCTGCATGAGAGAGAGAGAGAGAATTCCAGCCGTCCCAAAATCACCACCAGAAGCTGCCACCCTGTGCTAATGAATAGCTTGCAACCCGGGTGTCACCAGTCCTGAACACTCATTTCACTTTGCCTCCATATAGTATTTTCCCCATTTTACGTCATGAATACTATATAAAGTGAATTCATTCAGACCTGAAATTGAGTTCAGTGAGATGCAAAAAGTTCTTCTTTTAATAATGTCAAGGATGTCAAGAGAACTTGGATTAGAGTTAAAATGTTACAGATTTGTAAAAGAAACATGTGAAGCGTAGCTTTTGTAAACATTCATAGGGTCATTTTGTAATATCGCACCTAATTTGTGCAGCAAATATGTGCATAAATTATACCAATTTTGAAAGGGAACTTATTCCTGGAATTGCCCTTTGAGAACCCTCACAAGTTATACCTGCTATTTCCTTGCAATTTCCTTGCAATTTTACATGCATACTTTTGAAGATCCAAGATAGTTACAGGAGCAGCTCTGCGCTGTCCGGATAAGCTTATGTGCAAAACAAGGTATATGCAGGTAAGTTTACTGGCACACTGGGCAAGCAATTTTATTTCAAGCCATTTCCTCAGGTAAAATGCTGCTTTACCCACAGAAATGCCTTTGAAACTTACCCTCGAAAAGACCAGTTCAAACCTGTCTAGTGCATTTCTCCCCACAGAGAAATGAGTCGTGCTCCAAACAGTGTGAGTTGACTAATGAGAGTTTCCAGTTCAGACTTCTCCAGCACACAAAGCTCCTCTATTCTACAAGGGATCCTCGTACCTAGGAGAAATATTTCAAGCACACTCTCGGATGTCTCTAGATGTATTTTCCCCACTGACCTTTGAAGCAGAGATGCGTGAAACTCAACTCCATGTTGTGGTCCCTCAGCATGTAGTGAAAGTCCTCCCAGGTCAGCTCTTCCTTGTCTTGAAACCCTGCCTCTCGGTACATAGACTCAATGACCTGTTCAACCTGGTCTCTTGAGAGGCAGTTGTTCGAGATCTCAATAAAGGACCTGAAATAAGGGGCAAAACCCAAAAGCTTAAAATAGAAGTCCCTGAAATAGAGACTACCAGAAAGTTGCATTAATTCAACTAAACAAAGCTAAGAGGGCAGGAATAAAGGAAAAAAAAAATAAATTCTTTTAGTGTTCTTTATTTTGATCTCCTTATCCCATTACCCACATAACGATCAACATGATGGCCAACTCCAGCAGAGCTATTTATTTTCTATAGGGACAAACTGTAGGGGAAGCATTCTCTTATTTATTTATTTATTTACTTACGAACAATATTTCTAGGCCGCCTATCATAAATCCCAAGCGGTTTACAACAATAACCTCCATAAGCCAAATAAAAAAATGATAGTCATAAAAACAGTATTAAACACATAAAACCCTAAAATCATGAAAATGATTTAAAAAATCATATAAAGATATAAAAACAAAGAACATCGCCCCCCTTAAATATCGACATCAGGGATTCCATATTGCATAACACCATCAAAACTAGCCCTTCTAAGGGCCTATCAGTTGCTAAAAGCTTGTTGAGGTAAGTATGCTTTTAACAATTTTCAAAACTTCAACAGAGACAATTCTTCCTTGGTTACCCCAGGCAATACATTCCATGAAAGTGGGCCTTGGACACATAAAAGCTGCTTGTAAATTCAAGTCTTGTTTTAAAAGATGGCACGCATATTGCAAGTAGGTGCCAGAAAGGCCCCACTAGTGGACAGAAGGCCTGTATGATGTTCAATGCGCTATGAAAAACTGTTCAGAGGTTGTGGTATTTTTGCATGCTTCTTGGAGTTTGCATGCTGTTCCTTAAAACAACTCTTTAAATTTAGATAGCACAGTAGGTATATAGACAAGGGGACATAATGGACGGTTGACTTTGCAGAAAGAATATACCATTTAAGACTTTCTCCTGATGTCTCTTGTGGTCAAATCTCCTGTGTGCTATGTACAACTACAAAATCAATGAACTGCAGAAACTGAAATGCCCATCGCATGGAGTATAATCCTGCAAGACCGGCACAAACACTCAATACAATTATGTACTGGTCACGCAGTCGCCGTTCAAAAACCATTATTTGCGCTGTATCCCACCAAAACTGTTCTTGAATACGAAATGCAAAAAATGTATATATATATTTTTCTCCTGGATTGTACAGACAGCCATTTTCTGCATGTTTCAGGCAGGTAAAAATTTGTTCACATGTATAACATGGTATTCTGATCATTGTCTGGCCTCTTTGCATGTAGCAATGTGCGTGCTCTGTAACAGAATGCATCCTTGTATCCACAGGGAGAAATGCGCACGCCGACTCGGCACGGATTTGTTCATCTGCTGGGGAGTGTAGGTGGGCTGTTTAACGGCATGCATACGTTCAGCCACGGAGGGAAGGGGTGTTCCCAGTGGGGAGAGGGGGCAGGTAAATAGGGCTAAGTATATAAATATCGTACATATACAGGAGTCCATGTTTTAATCTAAAGAGGTAAAATAGCAAAATACTTTAGCATTGTGAAAAACTCCTCCTTGGAAAGGAATCCATTTCCATCAATGTCATACATTGTAAACATCAGCTTAGATTTTTCTTCAGGCGAACCTGTCAAAGAAGAAAGCAAAGAAAGAGAGAGAGAGAGAGATCAGTTGGTCATGTTTCTGCGCTATTGTCTAATGTTTAGATTATACATGGCTTATGTATAATCTGAAAAAATGTTTATACATAAGTCATGGATATTCTTCTCTGGTAAAAATTGCCAGCAGAGCTGTATAAGGCACCTGATTTGGTGGCAACTCTAATCCCAAGAATTGTGTTGCCTCTTTAAATTACAATAGTCATGAATACCAGAGATTAGTGGGGATAGATGGCTGGGGAACGTATGCAAAAAGTGCTAGACAATGGAAATAACTCAGAATGAAGCAAAAGCCCCTTTCATGATTTGCACGCTGGTTACATCTTTTCTCAAACACTGCCTTGTCCTAATGGAGCTGGCTCTCACCTTTCATGAAGATCACCAGGATCGCCAGGAACTCCCTGAAGGACAAATATCCATTGCAGTCTTCATCAGCGAGAGAGAGAACATGGACTCCACAAACATAGACTGGGGTTTCAACCCAAGGGATTCGGCAAACTCAGCTCTGCTCAACTCACATTTCAGAGCTTCTCTCACTTTCCAAGGGGTTTCACAGGTAAACTCTCCAGCATCTGACCTTTCAATATCAAGTACCTGCGGACACAGAGACGGGCACTGCATGAGCAAATGGTCCGTGCACGGGGCCCAGATTCCTTACTTAACTAATTCTAGGAGAATGGGAAGGAAAGATTGCTTTCCATTCATTTGCTGATAGACTTTAACCAAACTTGATTTCGGGCACATTCATTGATTTCAATAGCGCAGCCAATTAGAGGAACACTGTAAATAAATGTGCATACTAGTGGTCAGTTTTATAGAAATGGACAACCCATCCTACCTCATCTAGATCCTACATGTAAAAGGGTACAATTTCTATATGGGCTTGATTGCTGCCCGATCCCACCATTTCTGCTACAACTATCAGGGAGAAACTCAGGGATCACAGATTCGATGATAAGCCCGACAAGGGATAAAAGATTTGTCAGGGAAGAAATGACTAAATTTATACGTTAGTCCCAGAATTACAAAAAAAAAAAATGACTGGTTGACTAGGGGTATTCCATAAACTTTTTTTTTTTTTTTTTTTTTTTTACTATTTTACATACCTTATATAGGATGTAATATTTCCCTTTCTGATCATCTGTTTGGATTCATGTTTCATCATCTACAATATCATCTGGCTTCAATCCAAGAAGCGTTCCTGTTGTGTTCTGGGCACTATTAGTGATTGATGCACTTTGACGAGATCTTCATGCTCGAGAAGTTTGTAATTTTATCGTAAAATCATTATCGTCTAGTCTGCTTTTTTTGAACAAACCCTTAAAACACCTATCCCAATGCAGTCTAGAAGACAAAAAAAGCTCAGACTGGACTGGGAGAAAGAGAGGCTTAGTGGTTACAGCACTGGGTTAAGAACCAGCGAACCTAGGGTTCAAATCCCACTTCTCCCACTGCCTGGTCTTGGGCAAGTGACCTTATCTCCTGTTCCCTGGTATCCATTTAGATTGTAAGCTCTTCTGAGAATGGACATATTGTACATGAATACCAAGAATGCTGGAAGCCACTTTGAGCCTTATTTGGAAAGGCAGACTAAAAATCCAAAAAAAGAAATGAAATCAGGACTGGGCTACCAACTCATGTACAATGTCATGCTGCTTTGCAGGGGTTTTTTTTTTTTCTTTGTTTCACTAAGCAGCTGTAGTTATCCAATCCAAAAATGTCAATTGTTTTTCTATTAATTACTTTATTAAAAATAAACATTAACTCTAGTGCTCTCTATCCCTGTGCCTAACATTATAGAACCAGTGCCCCAGCTCAGAGTAGTACAACGTTGCCATCACTTGCATGGTAACAGGGAAAACCTATCATAAAAGCACAGCAGCAAAAGCTCAATAAACTCAGCTAACTCATGAAATGATTCCTCATGGCTATAAAATTCCGTCTCAGCTACAGAAAACAATAAAGCTGTAACTTTCAAACATGTTTGTAATGGGGTCTTATGGAAAAACAGCAGGCATGAAGGAGAAGCAAGGGTCAAGCTATAGGAGGAAGAATGGCCAGTGCGGCACGGCGACAACAGCAAACAAAAAAAACTCAGCCAGATCTTCCTCCTCTGGTTGCCCTCTTGTCTCTCCTTTGTGCTGCTCCAAATTCAGTCTCTCCCGTTATGATCCAAAAACAAACATAAGGGCTTTCCCGAATGCATGCCTGTTTTTTTTCCATTAAAAAAAAAAATGTTGCTCTTTGTACAACTATTTCAGAGTTTGGGCTGCGTTACTAACCAGAGGATAATGACGTAGGCCATCATGGGAAAGTCATATGGCCTACAAAATAATGCAAGTATGTAACCCAAGCAAACTCGGAGCTGGATTAAATAAAACAAGTAAATCACATGGCTTTTCTTCTGAAGAAATACGGCAACTTCTGTAGGGATGCTGCTTACATTTTCACTAACTGAAAAAGCTGGTGGCTTGCTGATGCAGTTTTAATATGATTTTCAAATGAATATTAAGAACATAAGAAAATGCCATACTGGGTCAGACCAAGGGTCCATCAAGCCCAGCATCCTGTTTCCAACAGTGGCCAATCCAGGCCACAAGAACCTGGCAAGTACCCAAAAACTAAGTCTATTCCATGTAACCATTGCTAATGGCAGTGGCTATTCTCTAAGTGAACTTAATAGCAGGTAATGGACTTCTCCTCCAAGAACGTATCCAATCCTTTTTTAAACACAGCTACACTAACTGCACTAACCACATCCTCTGGCAACAAATTCCAGAGTTTAATTGTGCGTTGAGGGGACAATTTACAGTATGTTCACTACAATGTAGTTACATACAACAAAGTCACTATAAGATAGCCTGTGCTATCTTCTGAATCCTGAGTCAAGCCTTGCTTAGAGAGAAATGTGCAGGCAGAAGAGGGAACTGGATGCTTAACTATTTTCTCACCACCACACCCTGTCTTACGATTTAAGAGAAACTGGATCTAGCAGTCGAAAACCACAGTGAGACAAACCAGGACTGCCTCAGTTTCTTGGCAGCTGCCTCTTGGCTAAGATCAAGTGTAAGTTCAGAGTTATAAGCCTGATCTTTTGGCTGAGACTAAATTTGTATTTTGTATTTGCATTTTATTAAAATGTATTGATCACCTATGCCGAGGCCCTAGGTGATGTACAAAATAACATACACAATCACAATCTATTTTTTTTCCCAAGATCTGTTGTTTTTTTTTAGCTCTAGTGGTGGCATTGAGATTTGCAAACTGAAAATCATAAACTAGTTCTCCCAAACGTTTTCATTATAAAACTGAATGTGAGGCACCTGAGGGCTGCTGTACCTGTGCAAATGAATGCCTGAAGAAGGTCTCCAGGATCTGGCTTCTCTGCTTTTTTGTAACTGCTTGCTTCAGCAGTGCTTTCTCCGTCATCTCAGACATATTCAACGCAAGTTCAATTTTGTGGAGCTTTTGAATGAAGCTGTTTCTTTCTTCTTCGCCATCGAAAAATAAAACCTAGTGAGATAAAGATGCATGATCAAATTCAAATTTGTGCAGAAACCCTTCAAGCATACCAGATATTAATCTTCCATGTGCATGTGTGTCTCTCCTCTTATCAGAAGGCATGGGATAACCTGCACGGAGCGGCAGTTCCTACCCTTAATAGCTTGGGGGGGGGGGGGGTAACTTGCATGGAGCAATAGTTACTGCCCCTAACATCATGGGGAGAGGGTAACCTGCACAAAGCTTGCCGGGCAGACTGGCTAGACCATTGGGTCTTTTTTTCCCCCTTAGCAAGAAAAAGGGGCCAAAAATTTTTTACTTTTTAACACAAGCCTAAATGACGGTGTCAGCAAGCCTGTCATCGTGGTTTTGACAAGAAACCCAACCGGTCTTCTCAATCATTCACCATCATTTTTCTTTATTAATTTTCAAAAAAGTTTTTGTTATATATTTTTCAATCTTCTTAAAAAATAATCAACTCTCATCCATGAGAGATATATATATATAAATGGCAGTCTCTTTAACAAGATGGTAAACACAGCCCAACACGGCCGGTGTTTCGCAATAAATTGCTTCTTCAGGGGCATATGAAAATATTGTTGCAAGAGTCTTTGCCGATTTCAAAATGGACTCAAGGTCTCTGTAGTCATCTTCTACAGAGAACTCTCATGGATGAGAGTTGATTATTTTTTAAGAAAATTGAAAAAATATAACAAAAATGTTTTTTTGAAAATTAATAAAGAAAAATAATGATGGTGAATGATTGAGAAGACCGGTTGGGTTTCTTGTCAAAACCACGATGACAGGCTTGCTGACACCGTCATTTAGGCTTGTGTTAAAAAGTAACAATTTTTTGGCCCCTTTTTCTTGCTAAAGTTTATACTTGGGTTGCCAAATTGACTCTCTTTGATATTAAATTTGTGGTTCAGTCTCCCCCCCCCCCCCATCATTTACTATGTTACTATGTAATCACCCTAAAAAGACGTCATCTCATCAACAAAAACTATTTTTGACTGCTGCCTCAACAGCAATCCAGTCTATTGATAAACAGTCAATAGACTTAGATTAACCACTTGCTGTAAAAATGAACTAGCACTCTTTTTTATTCAAATAAGGATGGTCTTCATTTGGGAAATGGATACAGCACAGGTGAGAGAAAGGAGTTACCCAATTTGTTGCAAAAAGCATAAACAAAGCTGGGGAGGTGATTATGGAATAGGGAGTTCTGCCCATTCTTGATTTAGTAAAACAGACAAACCATCTGGCTGGCCTGAAATATCCCCGGGTCTGTAGCCCCGTTTCGTGCAGCATGTTTTTCTCTTTCCCATGTGTGATCGCTATAGCTTTGGTTCTGCCCTTCCCTGAAGCCGGACTTTCCTTCCTGACTGGATCATCTCCTAGACCTAGACAACACTCTGCTCATGACTTTGTTTTCAGTCTGGTTGCCATGGCATCTCCTGCAAGCACAAGAAACTCGACTGGATAACATTCAGTTTTCATTCCTATATATGACGTATGGAGTGCAGTGGCCATGTTAGTCCATCTGAATGTGCAGAAATAAAGTTGACAAACAAAAAAATATATAGAGATCAAGTGATTCCTCTTGATTGGAGTAACTTAATACATTTCTTGACTAGCTTTCGGGAGGTAAAACTCTCTTCTTCAGGTCAGGATTCGAATGAGCAAAAGATGACATTACCTGAAAATATAAAACAGCCTGGTTGCCATAAGTGAATCATGAAAGGCCTTTCACTTTCTAATCCCTTCCCCCACCTCCTTCTGCTGGAAGACCTTTCATGGTTCACTTACGGCTTTATATTTTCAGGTGATGTTATCTTTTCCTCATTCAGATTCTGACCTAAGGGAAAGATTTTTAGCTCTCAGAAGTTAACCAAGAAATACATTAAGTTAGTCCAATAGATAATTATTTGTTAACTTTTATTTTTGTATATGATGAAGTCAGCCTAGAACATAAATGCTAGGCTCGGTCACTAGGTGGCAGCCAAGTCTAGTCTAACTTTTTTTTTACTTACAGGCCACAGGGAAGGGTCTCTCTGACTGCGAAGCCAGCATGTGTGGCATTTAGATCCTAAATAAACCTATATTAACAATTCAGTCTCTCGGAATTCACTCTGAGTGATAATACAAGTAGTCCCTTTGGAGGATAATTTTAAAAGGCATTTCTGCAGGTAAAGCAGCAGAAGTAAAGCAAATTTTGGCTGTTTAACCTAACTCTTCCTGAGACTCCACCAAAGAGACTCATCCTAGTCAACTGAAGTGTTCCTGACAGTGAATTCCACAAGATTCGGCCATTACTGTTCAGCTGATTCCTAATATCTATCACACCACTGATGTTTAACTTATTTCTTAATAAAGATGTAATTAGACTCAATGCACCCAATTGCTTATTCCTACCTAATATACCACTTTTTGTATATTTACTAGAAATAAGCCTCCTATTTGTTATCATTTCTATATCCATTACTTATGAGAGCAATGTCTTGTTCCTTTAAGAACATAAAATGGTCTAGCTGGGTCCGACCAATGGCAGGGGATATGTATTTGTTTGAAACAAAATGAAAAACAGGACAAATGAGCCACTTTTTATTTCTTATCAAGCCGAACACGTTCATCAAACAACATCTGCAAATTTTCA